>NC_136901.1:90865983-90885983 GCF_949606895.1 Notothenia rossii
TGTATATCAGTATGTAGTGTCTCTACTTTAAAGAGTCCTCTCCTGCTGATGTTCAGGTGTATATCAGTATGTAGTGTCTCTACCTTAAAGAGTCCTCTCCTGCTGATGTTCAGGTGTATATCAGTATGTAGTGTCTCTACTTTAAAGAGTCCTCTCCTGCTGATGTTCAGGTGTATATCAGTATGTAGTGTCTCTACTTTAAAGAGTCCTCTCCTGCTGATGTTCAGGTGTATATCAGTATGTAGTGTCTCTACTTTAAAGAGTCCTCTCCTGCTGATGTTCAGGTGTATATCAGTATGTAGTGTCTCTACTTTAAAGAGTCCTCTCCTGCTGATGTTCAGGTGTATATCAGTATGTAGTGTCTCTACTTTAAAGAGTCCTCTCCTGCTGATGTTCAGGTGTATATCAGTATGTAGTGTCTCTACATGTCTCCATGCTCTAATGTTGAAAAAGCTCTTTATTGTTCTCATACTGCCTGTGCTGCAGCACCTCTTTTCACCCTCTGTCTGAAACCAGAGCCCAGTCTCTTCTGGTTGGTTAGCTGGCTGGCTCTGTTGTGATTGGTCAACCGCCAAACGGAACCTGAGTGTAAAACAAAGGCATTTCAGGAAGGGAACTCATGTCACCCTTTAATTTTGTATACATTAATAAACCTGACATATTTTCATATTGCGCAGGTCTAGACCGTACTTTGTGTAAAAATCAGTCTTTTAACAAGCTTTAACCCGACTCTATACACACATTTACCACATGTTATCTGTATAAAGTATAGCATACTACTCGAACACAGGACGGTGCTTCACGTCTGAAGGGTCGTTTGGAGTTAAAATAACTTTATTGAGAAGTCTTTATGCTGGTTTTGTGAAGCCTCTGAAGGAGTTCATTTTATTTCACTGAATGAATCTCTGCAAGGCCCTCTCACACAGCGGGAGACTCAACAGGCTCACAATACAGTGGTTTTAGGTGGAAGAGGATGACTTCCTGCTTCCTGTTCAGCATTCTAGTCTGTGTGTGTGTGTGTGTGTGTGTGTGTGTGTGTGTGTGTGTGTGTGTGTGTGTGTGTGTGTGTGTGTGTGTGTGTGTGTGTGTGTGTGTGTGTGTGTTTGTGTGTGTGTGTGTGTTCCTCCAAATCAAGGACGTGAGCAGAACAAAAAAACGCTCTCCAGATTAACCTGGTCGACCCGCAGCCGAGAAACTCACCATCACGAAACACTGAGTGTGTCTGAGAGGAATTGCTGCCAAGAAAAAAAGTGCAGAGGGCGAGAAAAGAATAGAAATGGGAAGAAAGAGTTTATATCTGAAAAAAATAACATTATGAACACCAGACAGCAGGTGAAAAGTCTGTGTGTGTGTGTGTGTGTGTGTGTGCGTGCGTGCGTGCGTGCGTGCGTGCGTGCGTGCGTGCGTGCGTGTGTGTGTGTGTGCATTCAGCCTTAATGACAGTCGGATAAAGAATATCTGAATTGATGGCTTTGTATCGTCTCTTATACATTTTTAAATTCAGTTTTATGCCTTACATTGAGTTTGTAGCAAATATGAGTTCTTATACTTTACTCAAAATGACATTTAAAGTTATACATGAGCTGAAACAGAATGTGCTTAAGAATACTGATTTCTCGTATATCAACAATAATAAACGTTAATTAAAGCACCTTCCAAACCGAGTTACCAAAACACTCAGAAAAATTAACCAGTAAACATTCTAAAGCAAAAAGAGTGTATTTAAACATAAATATAAGATTAAATACACTTTTAATTATTACACTTTCATGTCGGGCTGATGGTCAAATAGCTTCGTGTCTGATCTAGACACACTCTGGTTTCATACGAAGCACTTATAAGTCGGCACTGAAGCAGCCACACACACACATTGATGAGTCAGTTTTGTCCTGATTTACTCACATCAAGCCTGAGGGCGAAACACTGCTGACCCGCGTTACTGTGCACTGGATCACGCCACTTTAAAACACACATTAAAGAGCTGAATGTCCTCTAATGCAACGACTGTCTGCTAATATTAGGGACATAAGTATTGAAATGTTATGTTTGATCAAGATTCAACTCTTCCTTGACCGTGTCTGACGAGCTTCATTCGTCCAATGCTGGCACGAATTCAGTGTTTTCAGGAAACATAATGCAGTGTTTCAAATGTGCTTTCTTTCCAAATCAAGCCATCAGGTTTTAGAGGGTTTCCCTGTCCTCCCCTTTATTTCAGTATCGTCAACGTAATCAGGTCTTCTTAAAGCAACCACACTAACGCCTGAATAGGTCTGTTTAGTAGCTCGTCCCGGGTCGTTAATGTTTGATGTTTATCTAATTAGTCGAGATTATTGACGTTTTAATTAACTATCTTATCTTCTATCCTCGTGTGCATGGTTAGCATGTTTATTCTGCTCAAGAGAACCATGACATGTAATTAAAAGATCGAGTAAAAAGTTAACCTTATCGGCTAATGGTCAGAGCTTTCTTTTACAGATAAATGAGGAAAAAGCTGTAATGTAAAGCGAACACAGCCGCATTTATCTGTACATTTGTGTTTTAATTTTTGCACTATAACTACTAAATACTGCTATTAATAATTGCATTGATTGTGTGACTCTCTATGTTTCTACGTTTCATGTTGTCTGTGGATGTTTAATTGCTCTTTTTGCTGCTGTGTTTATTGTGTTTATTGTATTTTGTTACTCTGGCACAACAATTTCCTTCGGGCTAAATAAAGTCTTGTCTTATCTTATTTGTGTTTGTACATAAGAAACCACAAATATGCTCAAAAAGGAGTCTTTTATTCACAAAGAAACCCAAAAGCGATTTAGTGGACCTTATCTTGGATCTTGATTTTTGCATTATAGCATTACATTTCATTCAGCTGGGGCTTATGGCCAAAGCATCTGATTGGTAAACACCCATTTAAGGTTGTTTGTTTACAGTTGTTCCACGGGGAAGTGCTGACAGATTAAACTGATTTGCTGAAAGCTAGAGAACAATATGTTTCGTCCTCCTAGTTCTTGGAGTTCTAAGAGTTTCTCATCCTTCATGAAGTCTCAAAGACTTTGAGGTGTACCGTTTCTTCTTTCTGCAACTCATCAGTATTTTTTGGGGGAAGTGTCGCCGTTGGCAGCGGCAGTGCTCGGTTTGTCTTCCTGTCAGAGCGGCAGCACGAGGAAGTCATCAGTCAGAGCCGCTCAGCTGCTTTCTGCACACCGCACGCAGCCAATCACAAGACAACACGGCCTGAAACTTCCTCACACAAACATCCCTACAAAATAACAAATAACAGCCCAGATGAATTAGACAGTCTTTTAGTGAGATACATCAGACATCGGACACATGTTGTTTATTTTCTGGCGTTTGAACGATTACAGACCACGCCTAAAAGTACATTCATCTCAAAAGGAGAACCCTAACAACCCTACATAACAATCAAAACCTAAACAAATTCATTTAATTCTTGCTTTGTTTGGTTGATTTGGTTGCCATTTTCCAGTGGTACAGTATGTTAGTCGAAATGACATTATTGTTCATTTGGCATTAATTTAAGTTTAAGAACTAATCCATCCTACCAAACAGGAAGTCAAGGGTGTTGTCGCTCATCTGTTTCTTTCTCTGTCTCTTTCAGATCGGTGCTGTCGGGTGGAGACATGGCGGCGTTGAGGCGGGAAGTTCTGCTCTTCTTTTCGGTCGTCCTGCTGGTTTCCTGCGGCGCCTCGCCCACCGACATCCTGTACCGAGTTCCTGAAGAGCAGCCGCCCAACACGCTGATCGGCAGCCTGGCGTCGGACCAGGGTCTTCCCGACACTGGACACCTTTACAAACTGGAAGTGGGATCGCCGTATCTACGAGTGGACGGAAAATCCGGCGACATCTACACCACCGAGATCCCCATCGACCGCGAGACGTTGAAGGACTGCCGCAACCTGTTCGAAGAAGACAAATGCTTCCTGGAGTTCGAAGTGTCGATCACAGATATGGTGAACGGTCTCGGATCGGGACCACGGCTGATCGAGGGGCGCATCGAGGTTCTGGACATCAACGATAACACGCCGCAGTTCTCCTCGCCCATCCTCACCCTCTCCATCCCCGAAAACACACACATCGGCGCCCTCTTCTCCATCCCCATGGCCAACGATAGAGACTCTGGACACAACGGGGTGGCGGAGTATACTCTGAGCACCGGACCGGACGCAGACCAGCTCTTCAGCCTTCAGGTGGCTTTGGATTCGGATGAGAAGTTACCACAGCTGGTGGTCATGGGTAATCTGGACCGCGAGATGAAGGACTCGTACGACCTGAACATCCGCGTGGTGGACGGAGGGGAACCGCCGAGGGCGAGCAGTGCCTTGTTGAGGGTGACCGTCACCGACCAGAACGACAACGCACCAAAGTTCGAGAGGAGCCACTACGAGGCGGAGCTTCAGGAGAACAGCCCCCAGGGACACTCTGTGCTGCAGGTCAGTCATAATAATATGAAGTCATTACATTTTTTATTACAGCGCTTTTTCAAGTGCTCAAAGCGCTTTACATTAGATATTACACATATTGGACATGTAACAGTCAATACTGTGGACAATACCCACAGGACACAGATCATATATCTCCTTAATAATAATAATAGATTACATTTGTATCAAAGTCAAATGTATTGTCTTTCAGTTTGTGTGTACAGACAAAGAGTTCAAAATACCGTTTCCCACAATCCGGAATACAACAAATACTAATATATGTATTAGGGGTCGACCGATTATCGGCCTGGCCGATATTCCGCATTTGACCGATTATCGGTATCGGCTTTTGTTTTATCAAATTGCCGATAAAACTTTGGCTCTGATGCGTCCGTTTCTCTGGCTGCAGTCACCACCCTCTGTACACGAGCAATGTCCCTCCCACAGCGCTATCTGATAGGCTATTACTGAAGTGTCAATCAACACTGAAGATTTTCCGGGCGGGAGCCAGCCAGAGAGGCGGGACCTTCTCAGATTACAGGCAGGTGCGAAGAACGCAGACACAGACAGAGGCATGCAGCAGCGCCGAGCGGCAGAGCCATACATGTGTTTAGAAGGTAAATCAGTTGAAAGCCGAAATTCAATAAACATCCCAATCCCCTATGCTGAAGTTGCAAAAACACAACGATCTTATGATCCAATTCTATCAGTTTCCCAGTTACACAGGGACGCGGGAAGTCAGTCGCAGTTTTTCAGGTTGATATGTGAAACTCATTAGCTAGCCAACATGTATCTAACAAATGTTTAGCAACATATTAAAAGTGAGGCTACTAGACTAACGTTAGGTCTACTGTAATAGCCTCACTTTTAATAGTTTCTAAACATTAGCTAGCAACTAGTGTTTTGCAGTTGCTAGCAGCGTATTGGGATTTTATGCTTGATAGACAGGCATTGTTTTTGATATAATAAATTAAGCATTATTGTTAGTTAAGCATGTCAGCCTGCAGCCCCACTTTTAACTCTCTGTCTCTCTAACTCATTGCAGATGGCTGCACTAAAAAAAAGGAAACCAGTTGTAAGATGTTTAAAAGTTCATTGAACATAATATATGCTTAAATGCATTTCAAAGAAGTTGTGTTGGAGTTTGTGTTATTCTACATTTTGGCACCAAGATTTTCTGATTTTACTGCAAATGTATATCGGTTCCAAATATCGGTTATCGGTCTCCTTGATTACTAATAATCGGTATCGGTATCGGCCTTGAAAAAGCAATATCGGTCGATCCCTAATATGTATACAAATGTGTATATCCAATCCTATATATACACAATGAACAGACACATTTATACATGCACACATTCAGACATAAGTAAAAGCACAACAATCAATATATACAAAATAACAGTCACTTCAATATCTTTTGGATAGCACCTTTCAAGGACCCAAGGACAAACAAATAAAGAAAAACTGTGATGAAGACAACTTTTCAACTTTTAATTTGAAGCAGGGCTAAACCGAACTATTGATAGAGCACTTGGCAAAAAGCATTTAATAAGCAGAACCAGACTCGACACACACAAGTGAAATTTGTGTACAGTCGAACTATTGACGAGCCAAAAAGGGTGCTTTTGTGTGTGATGGGTTACATGGAGTTTAAAAAAACACTTTATTCTGAAGTCTTTATGTTGGTTTTGTGAAGCCTCTGATAGAGTTGGGACTGTTGATTCATTTCATGTCTCTGAATAAACCTGTACAAGGTCTGACTCCTCTCTCACACTTAAACCTGAGAGAAACCTCTGTCTGTCAGGTTTCTTTCACATTATCTGAACTACAGCAATACAAACGTTTATTTTGGATAAATTGATTGACATTTAACATCAGTCAATAACAACTCTGATAAAGGATAGAATCATTTATCAGGCCAAAATGTCAAACTTTGTCTGGTCTCAGCTTCTTAAATGTCAGTTTCTCTCCATTTATTTGATTATATAATCATTTCAAATTGAATAGTGTAGGATTTCAAATTGTCTGTCGGATAAAAAAAGACATTTGGAGACATCGAAAATGCCATATTGACCTAATGGTTGAGTGATTCAACAGAAAACATAACATGGTCAAAATAATGTTTCTTGCAGCCTATATCAAAGGTGGTTGGAGTTTGTTAAATCGCTGCCAGGTTCAGCTTATGTTCTTCTTCCAGATCAGTTGTTCAGATCATTCAGATAAAACCAGACTTGTGAGGGGAGACTTGAAACAGGTTGTGGTATAACTCAGTTTGAGGGTCAATTAGAGATGTCCCGATCCGATCACGTGATCGGGGATCTGAGTCGATCACGTGATTTTCAAAAGATCGGAATCGGGAGAGAAAAAATCGGGGATCGGGATTTTTTTTTTTTTATAATTTTTTTTTAAATACTTTTTTTTTTTTTTATGTTACAAAACAAAAATGACCATGTTTAAGTCTTAAAGTCATCCTGAGGCCTTAGTTTTGGTTTCAAATTACAGAACATCATGTATGTGTTGCTTCTTTGGGGCTTGTTTTCATGGACCTGGTTGCTTATTTCTCTCAAATCTGGCAACAGAGTGGGCAGGGCGCAGTGTCTAATTGTAGCAGTAAGCTAACGAGTACTGAAAGCTTTATTTTGTTTTGATCCAATGCTGCACAACTGAACTGATCCAATGCTGCTGTGAAAAAAAGAAGCTATATCCATGTTGGATAGAATATCCAATTTAAATAAAAAAATAATCTTAAGGGACAACTTGAAAGCTTTTTTTCTTTTTTTTCTCTTAATGCATTGCATAAAGATCGGATCGGGAAAAATCGGTATCGGCAAATTGTCAAAATCAAATGATCGGAATCGGATCGGGAGCAAAAAAAGGTGATCGGGACATCTCTAGGGTCAATTTAAATCTGCTGTGTTTAATGTATTGTTTAATTGTTTACCTCTCATGTTCGTCAGCTGTCGCTTAAGTTGAAATCCTTGATTTAGAAAAAAGAAACACCAACCAATCTAAAAAAGTGTATGGTCCATTATTTAAAACTGAAAGAAAAGGCATTACACAGGAGACCCAATGAAAAGCAACATCAACTTCATTAAAATTCCACATATCGCCAGGTTTTATAGTATTTGGAAACAATTGAGAAACGGTAACTCAACAAACAGATATTTTTAGACACATGAACTCAATTGAAAATACTTCAAAAGGTCACAAAAAACAGCAAAGATATTCTAACTTTTAAGCTTCTAAAGGGGCCATATTATGCTTTTTGTGGTATTCCCTTTCCTCTAGTGTAAATAGGCATGTGTGCTTGTAAATGCTCTGCAAACACTAAAGCTCAAAGGCACAAAATACAAATATGAACCTGAAAATGTTTCATTTTCAGAAGGCAGACAGTCCCATTTTCTATCTTTACACTCTGGATAAATCCGTCCCTCTCCGTGTCACAGAGTTGTTCCTGTCGTGCTAACATTACAGAGGAACCTTTTGGCCCTGTTGGCGATAACACGTCTCGCTGCAGGACAACACTGCACATAATGCGCTGCTCAATTATCCGTACAGACAGATGGTGCGTTGGAGGTGAAGCAGGGCGTGGGACCTCTGTGTGTAGCCACATATTAACCACTGATTCAGCTTCACCTTTGAGCCCGTGGTGGACGTGATGTCGCTTGGGTTTGGCTTCGTTGAACAAACCCTCCTCTCTGTATCCTCTTCACTTCCCCTCCCCCCCCCCCCCCACCTCCCCGACTGCAGAGCGACCAGCCAGGCTTGCAGCGAGCCGTGCATGACTTAATCTGAGTCAGTCATGAGATTATCCACGGGGCTTATTGGTATTATTGCCGGATGTGGCTCGTTGCATTTCAGAGAGCAACAGAATTCATTTCACTTAACGGGCGTTTTGAGGAGTGATGCTTCGGAGGCACAGGGGCGACTGATGACGCTGCAAGATCCGTTTAAAGTGTCCAATGGCGACACACACCTGTATATCCCTGCTTTTTGACCCGCGTTTTATACATATTTGAGCCTGCTTCCTTTAAAAAACCAAGCTGTCCGGTGCTAGAGGGATTTACTTCCTTCCAGGTGTCCCTTTATATCAGTAAAATATAATGGGCGACAGGAGCAAACGTCCAACAATGGCCCAAAACATCTTGACTTTTGGTTGAATAACAAACATCTTTCCTCAAGGTCCACTTCCATGCTTTTTGTGTTCATTTCATCTTTCAGTCACACCTCATGTTCAGAGAAACATCTGTAATGTAAAACAAACACATCTGCTTTAACGGCTTTGAGATTTATGTTCAAAAGGTTCATTAAGGGGTCTTTTATTGACTAAATATCATAACTGTTCTTTGGCGGATAATTAAATATCTTCGGGCAAATTGTTTCTCCAGTATTGTTGTTCTTTTTAGATGAAGCATCTCATCAAATCTAAAGCTTATTAAGGATAAAAGAATAAATGAGAATATCAAGAAAGTCATTTTCTCTAAACACTAACAGCAAAATAAAACGATTAAGATGATTACAAATATTTCTGGCACACCCAGCTGATTAATCAATGTACAATAAGCTTCCCAAAGCTGTGACATTGAAATTAATTTGAGTAAATAAAGATATAAACTGCGATGGATTATATTTCAGCAGTCATTTTCGAGTCTAAACTGATTCCTACGTCCTCCTTTCAGATAAGATAAGATAAGATGGACCTTTATTAATCCCCGTTGGGAAATGCATAGTTTAACAGCAACAGGGTAAGATTGAAAAACAGGACAGCACACGTTAATACAATTAAGGATAAATCAAAGCTAAAAATGATAAATAACTATAAAATAAGAAATTAATTAAAATGAACATATACATATTTGGTCATGCGTACATATTATTTACATGTGTGTGTGTGTGTGTGAAAACAGTGTGTATTTTATGTCCAGTAATTGTGTGGGAAGGTAGAAATCAATGGATTAATATGAGATATATTAAGCGGGCAGGAGAGGTTAAGTGTTGCAAAACGAGCAGAGACTTTGGCCGGCTCATTTGTGAACCAGTGCGCCCGCTGGTTAATTGTTAACTGGGAGATAAACGCTGTGTGTTTGCTGTTCGTCTGCACAGCGCGGCCTTGGAGAGCGGCCAGCCTCATCACAGCAGCTCAACTGTTCGATACACAATTTTCCAAAGCTGTCAATAATTCACCGCTGTTTGGTGATGTCTGCTGCTTAAAGCCACACTAGAGGAAAGGAAATCAATGGGCGGGAGAAATTATAATTTCACTTTCATGCTTTCTTTAACCTTAACCTCTCTGACTTGGATCAGTGGTTTCCACGGTCACCCCGGGTAACGGTGACGGTCTGTCACAGTCTGTGATCCTGAGCCGAGAGGAAACCAGATATTTATTATGTGGCTGTATCAACCAGAGTCAGTGCTGAAAAGAAAACCCCCTTACAGATTCTGTTGGCTGCTTTCATCTTTTAACTCTGATTTCCTGCTAAAACGTTCAATAAATGTTCACTTGTGATTTTTTCCCCGTATGGACAATGTCCTATTCTGCCCTTCATTAAAGCTTCATGGTGTTAAATGTTAACACCATTCACCATTATGGCTGCAGTATCACATCAATAATAAATACTCTAGATTTTAACATTTGTAGCATTTAATTCCCCCAAAATATAACTTGACATTCAAATATTTTTGTAACTCAAAATGATTATTTGACCTTTTGCGTTTTATGGGAACATTATCTATTCTCCTGAAGATACAGTCAGCATCTAGTTAGCTTAGCTTAGCATAAAGACTTCAAGCAGGGGAAAACAGCTCTCTTAAAAGGCAACCTATCACAAATAAATCTCTCTAATGAACTCATAATATCTCTTTTTTTAATTATTGTTCTCATATTTTTTAATCTTTGGACTCAGCAGGCTAGTTGTTTCCCGCTCTTTACATCTGGCTTGATATGTATTTATATTACAGACACCAGAGAGGTCTTAATCTTGTATTTCAAAAAACACTATGGCATCTCAGGTTGATCTCAGCTACCTGTGTCCTTTGTCCAAACAGCATGACTCAATTCTGTGTCTAAATATGTTCTAATCATACAGATTTCTTTAAAACAAGCCATTTGTATGAGATGATTTTGTGATTGCAAGCTTTGCTCAGACCCAGTTATGTGTAAAAAGGAATAATGGCATTAAAGTTTAAAAACACTAACTCACATGACTTTAAGTCCCAAGAAAATGCTGCTGGGACATTTAAATCAGCTGTTCAACATCTACATTTAAAAGCTACACAGCGACCTACATTTCCTAACAGCAGCAATGGCACTGAATGAATGCAATTAAAAGATATTAGATGTGTAGATAGAAAAGGTGTCCTAATGAGCACATCCTAAGTGATGCTCTGCTGACTGATCGTACCTCCTAATTAAGTAATTACCTCCATTTACTTTGGGTTTGGGCGTACGAGGCCGGATCGTGTCCGATGTTGGTCCATTCTCTGTGTCCTAATGGGCCCCGAGGACCCAGGGCTTTTCTGATAATGAGAGGAACATTAACATTCACTCATCTGCCCATTAGATGCCAATGATCCGCTGCACGGCCGTTAGTTGTTGATGTGTGGGTGTGTGCGCTAAGCTATGATCGTCTATTATGTTTCACACATAGAAGAAACACTTTCTCCCTCTCAGGAAAACACAAAGGGCTTTGTAGTGATGCATTAGTTAAGCTAGGGACTCTTGGAAAGTCAAACAATCTAAATAATCCTTCAATTGTAACTGAAGGTATTATGGGAAACAAAGCCTGCCAGTTACTTCTTATGAATCGATCCAAGATAAAACAATACAGAAGATTTCCTGTCAGTAATGGAAACCAAATCAAATCAAACACATGGCTTCCTCAATTGAATGTATTTTTTTTCCAAGTTCTTTTCTGCAACTCAACAGTGATGAACCACTTTACTTGATGTCCCTTAATGCTGTTTGGAGGAGTTAAGATGTTCTGAAACCTTTTTATCTTATTGCAAAACCTATTTTTGGAGTTCTTGTGGTTCCGTGTCAGAAGCTAAACCTCTTCTTTTGTCCTTGCAGGTCCGAGCAAACGATGCAGACACCGGAACCAACGGAGAGATTGACTACAGCCTCCATCAGGCATCTGAGGCAGTCCAGAGGCTTCTGCGGATCGACCGGTCGACGGGCGTTATCTACGTCAAGGGGCTGGTGGACCGCGAGGAGGAAAGCTTCCTCAAGTTCTTTGTGTTCGCCAAAGATCGTGGGCCCAACTCCAAGAGCTCCAAAGTCCAGGTGATCATCAGCGTCAGGGACCAGAACGACAACTCCCCTGCCATCGAGATCCGTGGTATCGGTTTGGTGACGCATCACAATGGGGTGGCCAACATCTCTGAGGACATGCACATCGGCACACCTGTGGCCTTGGTCCAGGTGTCGGACCGTGACGAGGGGGAAAATGCGGTGGTGACCTGCGTGGTTGCCGGTGATGTCCCCTTTCAGCTCCGACCTGCAAGCGAGTCCTCCAACGATCGAAAGAGGAAGTACTTCCTGCAGACAACTACCTTGCTGGATTATGAGAATATTAAGGATTACAGGATTGAAATTGTCGCTGTGGATTCTGGAAACCCTGCTCTGTCCAGCACCAACTCCCTCAAAGTACAGGTCACAGACATTAATGACAACACGCCAATCTTTTCCCTTCACGAGTTGAGGTGGACTTTGCAGAGGGCAACCAGCCAGGTGACAAGGTGCTGGTCATCACGGCGGCAGATGCAGACAGCGGCTCTAACGAAGAGCTGGTCTACAGCATCATCGACCCCCATGCCACCAGGCTCTTTGAAATTCAACCCAACTCTGGAGAGATCCGTGTGAAGAACATGCTGGACCGGGAAGAGAAGGAGCAGTACGAGTTTCGAGTGGCGGCAGCTGACAAGGGCATTCCTAGCAAAACTGGCACTGCTACCGTGGTGATTAATGTTCTGGACCGCAATGACAATGACCCAAAGTTTATGCTCAGCGGCTACAGCTTCTCCGTCATTGAGAACATGCTGCCACTGAATCCTGTCGGTGTTGTGACCGTCACTGATGCAGATAAGGGTGAGAACGCCCGGGTGAGGCTGTATGTGGAACCGGACAATGGTAAATTTATCATCCAGAACGGCACAGGAACCATCCTGTCCAGCATATCCTTCGACCGTGAGAAGGAGAGCACCTACTCCTTCCGGCTGAAGGCTGTAGATGCTGGTGACCCACCTCGATCCTCCTATGTTGGGGTGACAATCAACGTCCTGGACGAGAATGACAATGCTCCCTACGTCACCAAACCAGCTAACTCCTCCTACAAGTACATGTCACCCGTCACCCCGCTTGACACCCGTGTGGAGGTAGTAGAGGCTGAAGACATTGACTCTGGACCCAATGCTGAGCTAGTCTACACCATCACAGGCGGCAACCCGTACCACCTGTTCGACATCTCGCCCAACAGCGGAGAGATCACCCTGGTGGAGGAGTTCACCGGCAAACACAACGGGCTTCACCGCCTGGTGGTGAAAGTCAGCGATAAAGGCAAACCTCCTCGCCACACCACCGCCTTAGTCCATGTTTTTGTCAATGACACCAAGTCCAATGTGTCCCTCATCGAGGCACTTGTTGGACACAGTCTCTACACCCCTCTGGACAGGGACATTGCCGGAGATCCCAACTACGCCCTCGCTCAGCGCAGCAACATCCTGTACGGCAGCCTTGCGGGTATTGCTGGTGTGATTATGGTCATTGTCGCGGTGGTAGTAATCAGACACCGACTGCAGAAGGACACTAAGAGTGGCTACCAGGCCGGCAAGAAGGAGAGCAAGGACCTTTACGCTCCCAAGCAAGGCCCCAAAAATGGCAAAGGGAAGAAGAGCAAAAAGGGAAAAGCTCCCAAACCGGCCAAGCCAGTGGAGGAGGACGAGGAGGCCAGCCTGCAGAAAGGCCTCAAGTTCAACCTCATCAACGAAAATGTAAACGATAGTCCCAGAATCCACTTGCCCCTTAACTACCCACCGGGAAGCCCCGATCTGGGACGTCACTACCGCTCTAACTCCCCTCTACCCTCCATCATGCTGCAGCCCCAGTCGCCCTCCGCCTCCAAGAAGCACCAGGCTGTCCAGGACCTCCCCGCCACCAACACCTTCGTGGGAACGGGCGACAACACCTCAACAGGCTCCGACCAATATTCGGATTACAGCTACAAGGCCAACCCCCCCAAATACAGCAGCAAACAGGTAGGAGACTACGCAAACACGTACCAAAGGGACATCTATTGGACCAACCGGGTGTGGTAGTCACGCTGGGACTTATTTTGCAAAGCCGATATTCTTCCACCAAAGCTGCACTGATTCCCCTGCACAGCACCCACTTCCAAACGGCTGTTTTCTCTTTTATTTTTTGGTTTGGTTTGGATGTGTTCACCATTTTCTGTTCTGTTCCTTTGTTTTTTGGACATCACACTATTCACACCATGAAATATTGCATAAGGGATAGACCAAATATGGGTATACCAATATTGATCTGCTGTTATGTGGAGACCATAATCCCCCAAAGTGAACTCTGATGATCCAGAACATGCTTGAGGGTTAATGATATACTGTATGTTTGTGTTGATTTATTTTGCTGTGGTTGATTTTTCTACAATTACACGTTATTGAATTATAAGTTCCTGAAATGTTACAAGCATTACAAGTCTTACAAAGCCAGCAAAACAAAATAAATATAAAACAAGGGCATACTTTTGATATATGAAGATGTCAGTTATGGTTCATTTTGTATATCCTATATGGGTCTATCCTTAACTTCTATGTGTTTTCCTTTTGTTTCATTTGTGTTCAGTTTCACCTTTTTTCACTATGGGTTAAATGAAGGATGTTATGAGTTATTATTCAAGTGTTTTGACTGCGACCATTGAGACGTTCACTCTGACATCCTCATTAAGTCTGAATGTGTTTTTTTTTCTTTCTGGAGGGCTGATCCTGGGTTTTAAAGCTGCTCTTTATGGCCGGATCAGCTTGTTGGAGTGTGACAAAGAAGAGTGACTGTGAATTCCTGAGTTTTTATTTTGTTTGGTGGTACCCATTGCCATTGTTTCTTGGCTTTTCTTTGGCCAGGAAGTACACTAGCTTATAGGAGCACTTTAGAGTGTTTCCATCCAGTTGAGACCAATTTAAGTAATTTCAGCTCGGCCAGGGAGCCAGGCAGTGAAGACAAGAAGAAAGGGAATAAAAGAGGAAGGAGGGAGGGTTGTTAAAAAGCCAATACAGTATGAAGGAAAAGGTACACTAAATACAACCATTTCCTAACCTCCGCGCCTCCTGTCAGGTCAGCTGAAATGTGACTTTTAATTTTGCCGTGTTCCCAATCACTGGGGTTTAAAAAGTCAATTGTTTGCACAGATTAATGGCAGGTAATTTTCCAGGCGCCCGCTTTCGCCTTCTTTTACCCAGAGTGCCTTGCTCTATTCTATTTAATGTAAAAATGGGGGGGGGGAGGGAGTAGAGATAGGGGGCCATTAAAGGCGTGATGGTGACGAGCTTTCACGCCACATCGGCTGTTTTACCTGATAGACTAAAATGTCACATGCACTGTGAAGACCGTGGAGACAATCACATTAAAGATGTTCATGCTGTAAATATATATGTTGAAATGTTGCTTTTGTTTTGTACTTTCATCTGCTGTTTTTGTTGCAACATTATCGTGTGTGTCCAGTGTGTGTGTGTGCTTAACAAGGACATTTCATTGTTCTCCCTGCTTTCTAAAGACTTTCTGTTCACCTGTACCAAAGACTCACACACACACTAACACACACACACACACACACACACACACACCTGCATATTGACTGTCATCACCATCGCATATATATGGAGCAGACTGTTTCCTTGTTCGGCTGGTGTTAGCAACCTGTTAGCGCTCATGCTAGGTTAATATTTAACCTGCAAACACCTGAGCTGGCACTTCAGATTTAAAGACACACGGCCTCATATCGACCCCATCACACACGATTGTGTACTCTTCTCTGGGGAAAGACATGTACAGTGTTTTTTTGTTGTGTTTTTTACCGTTAAAAGCAGATTCTATTTCAATAAACATGTTGCTTAAATGTTTTCTAAAAAGTGGCGCTTTCTCTCTCTGCATTCATTGGGTGGTTAAAGTGGGCGGGGTTACAAAGAGGAAGTGGGAAGAGGTACAGTATTCCATTTTCATATCCATTCCTCACATGGAGAGACAGTGTATGTTAACACACACAGGATGCATATTGTAAGTCCATTTATATTTAAAATCCTTCTCAATGAACAAACTTTATTGACAGATTTAAAGCAGACGGTGAACAGGAAGAAATGTACGGAGCTAAAGCTAAACAAAACATCACAATAAGCTAATACACAGCTAATTAGGTCAATGCAAATACATATACTATATTATGTAAACATGTAGAGCAGCAACATCAACTACTCCATTTATCAATCTACAGAAAACTATTAAGATATTGATTATGGCATTGTTTTCATGCAATATAAAAAAACTTTTTAATTTTAAAAGTGAATATCTTTGTAATTTGGTCTGAGAAAAAGTGGACTTTGAGGAAGTAAGATGGACATTTGACCAACTTTTCTGACATGTTTTGATTATTGTTATTTATATACATGTATGTCTAAAAGGCTTCAAGGCTTCAAGTATTGATAGTTAGGTCAAAAATATGATTGTTAAATATATAAAGAGGAATGCAAATGGTGCTAGGAAGTGCATTGAATAAATAATGGGAAGTAACTTTATACAGTGGATGATTTAAACGCATCTATTGATAGATACGATTAAGGAGGTTATTGATCCAGCGCAGGGAATGTCAAGCAAAGAAGCTTCAAGAGCAGATGCATAGACACGTATAAAAACTGACTTTATCATAGCCATACGACAACATTTTATACAGATGTTATACTGCATGTTTACACTCACATTAGTCATTGGAAATGGAATTTGACTTACATGCTGTTATTCAGAGATTGGCATTCCTAAATGTCACAATCAGAAATGTTATTCATTTTTATGCAGTGACTGCGTTTTTCTAATAAATATGGATAATATTTGTCTATAGCTGCTGCATATTTACCTTGTCATCACAGCTGGAGCTGCTGGCGATTAATTCAGAGTATAAATGGAGATGTTTAGAAGATGTTTACTGATAAAAAACAAAAACACATTGCTTGTATTAAAAACTGTAGAGTAATGTTGTGCTGCTCGGAGGACCAGAGGGAATGTTAGCTTCATTAAAATAACACATAAGTAAGTACTCGCCTCAACTACATTCATATATATATATATTATTTACATAAATGTATATAATAATATGACAAAGATCTAGTAGATTTTGGGCATTTTATTCCAGAAAAGTTACTAAAGTAATAGAGTTACTACAAGAACGTTTCTTTGTATTGGTTTATTCTTTCATAAATATATTGTATGAATGCAAATAAATTAATAAAGTAAAAATGAATACAAATAAAGTAAAAATAGATAAAACAAATTAATAGGAACATTGAGAAAATATTCATTACAGTCCACATGAACCATTGTGTCTGTCACTTTAAGGCCACAGCTGCCTACCTGTTGGCATGTCGCCTTCACAAACACACACACACACACACACACACACACACACACACACACACACACACACACACACACACACACACACACACACACACACACACACACATACAAACATGCTTTTGGACCTTGTACATGCAGCGAGCGGCACACAAAGGACCAAAAGATCAAAACATTACCGGGCAGGTGCCGAACCAGCCGAGGTCAAAGGTCAAATATCACTCAGAAACAGTTATTAGCTGTGAAGAGTGAAGAGGGTCAAAGGTCAATGAGGACACAGACACACACACACACACACACACACACACACACACACACACACACACACCCCGCTCTTCTGGAGTCCACATTAACATTCGGCCGGCATCCTTCCTGCTTTTAACGCTGACCAACTCGGCTGTCTCTATGGTAACACAACGACCTGTGTGTGCGTGCGTGCGTGTGTGTGTGTGTGTGTGTGTGTGTGTGTGTGTGTGTGTGTGTGTGTGTGTGTGTGTGTGTGTGTGTGGGTGTGTGTGGGTGTGGGTGTGTGTGTATGTGTGCTGACTCATAGTACTGACCAACCTCCCTCCTTCCCCCCCTCCCCCATCTCCCCCTTCCAATCCAACACAAGCCCTCCTTCTTTGGAAAGCTTTGCCCTTTGAATGAAGAGACGAGCATGTGTGTGTGTGTGTGTGTGTGTGTGTGTGTGTGTGTGTGTGTGTGTGTGTGTGTGTGTGTGTGTGTGTGTGTGTGTGTGTGTGTGTGTGTGTGTGTGTGTGTGTGTGTGTGTGTGTGTGTGTGTGTGTGTGTGTGTGGCCTGTCATTCAGTTTATATAAGCTCTGCGCTCTCTCCCACACACTCACTATGATAGAAAGTTCAAAGTGTTTAGCTTTTTTCTCGTGTTATTAAAGTACGATTTGGAAATGTATAGCGTTGAAATTCATATTTTTAGGACATAAACTGGTATCAATGGGAATATATCGATAAAGGGATGATACCAACAGCAGGGTGTTGTAAAGAATAGCCCATTTTGACCTCTTTCTGTTGCAGAACTACTTTTTCCGGAGCAGCGTATCACTACGTCTGCCATTTTCCATGTAAACAATCAGAAAACGGTTTAAAATATTAGTCCCATTATTAAAAGGACAATTTCAAACCTTAAAGTTCAGATATTTTGTATATAAAGTGGCATTGATAGGGATACATTGATGAGTGGATGACATGAAGCTGTTAACACCAATAACAGGATTAAAACATGTCTCAGAACTACTTTGTTGTACACCAGCTTATCCCTACGCCGGCCTCTCGTATGACAGCGCCTATCTGAGGAGAACAGGAGGCAGCAGCCTGTTTGCACAAACACCACTTCTTCCAAATCTGCATTTTTCCCCTCTGTTGTAATGTTCTTGAGTTTCATTAATAATATCTGTTGCGAACAACCAGAAAAACAATCTGGGTGTTTTGTTCTTCAAGTCAACAACCAAGCTGAGCAAAAGGCTTGTTAGAGAGGCTCAGATGTAAACATTTCAGTATGTTTTAAACAAATCTACCCGCAGGAAACATGGACGTATGATTCATGATATCATCTGGTAGTGGTTTTGTTCAGCTGGATAATCTCCACATATTAACACCACGTTATGATTTTTGAGGTAAAAAGCTAACGTAAGGCTGTAAAGGAACTACAGCACGATCACGTGACTTCAGGTCACTAACGCTAAGCTAAAGGCGGCTAATGTTGGGCGTGATGATGTTTAGTAGTTGGGTTATTTACTGACGTATTGTTACCACAAACAAAAAGCCATTGACTATTTTTATTTTGGAATAAAGAGTTAAATAGTGATTATTTCTTTGCAATATTCTGTGTTTGCGTTATTTCTAAACAGCTACTTTACAAGTATGAGTAAATAACCAGTACTTGTTGAAGTATGATTGTAAAGTATTGTAGTCCCATCGTAGTATAATCAGGTGACGTGTGTTTTCACAGGTTAGAACAAGTATGATGGAGAGCTGCAGATACATCTCTGAGTGATGGAGGTTGGGGGGGTGGGTGGTGGTAACTGATCACAAAGGGGCCTTTGTATTGCACACACACACACACACACACACACACACACACACACACACACACACACACACACACACACACACACACACACACACACACACACACACACACACACACACACACACACACACACACACACACACGAACAACTCACATTATTTCCCCCCTAACACACACACATTCCTGAACAAGAACATCACTCAGCACATCACAATCCTCTCCGGCCCTCTTTGTATGTGTTTTTGTTATGTGTGTGTGTGTGTGTGTGTGTGTGTGTGTGTGTGTGTGTGTGTGTGTGTGTGTGTGTGTGTGTGTGTGTGTGTGTTTGTGTGTGTGTGTGTGTGTGTGTGTGTGTGTGTGTGTGTGTGTGTGTGTGTGTGTGTGTACAAACAGGTGAGCTTGTCAAACAGGTACGACTGCTTCGAACGTCCCGCTGATGCAAAGTAAAAAGGAAAACATTTGCCCTGCTGCTGACAGAGGATCATGTAAACACTAATCCCTCCAGCTCATGACCTCAGAGGCCTGTACTACAAATCCAGGTCAACAGACCCTGGATATGTTTGAGTTAGCTGGCTTAACTAATCCAAAACAAACGCGATCTCGCTAAGCGGTCCTACGACGCTGGTTATCAACTCGGTAACTCAAGTCAGGGTTTCTCTGTTCGGTTGAGTGCGCGTTTACATAAAAGGGGCGGGGTTAGCAACATTTGACCAATCGCAAACATGGACAAGCGCACTGACAGCGCAGCGTTATACTTCCTGAATAAAAAGTAAACTATAATATTAGACAAATTATGAAGAAGTTAAACTTTAAACATCCATGACTTAAACACTTCATCCTGGATAAAAGCCACATAGCTGCACCTGCAAGGTGAATACAGCT
>NC_136901.1:90890983-90918483 GCF_949606895.1 Notothenia rossii
CTCGTCACGGTCTGCCCTGCAGGGTCCAGGGATTTCATGACTGGCAGAGGTGTTTGTGTGTGTGTGTGTGTGTGTGTGTGTGTGTGTGTGTGTGTGTGTGTGTGTATGTGTGTGTGTGTGTGTGTGTGTGTGTGTGTGTGTGTGTGTGTGTGTGTGTGTGTGTGTGTGTGTGTGTGTGTGTGTGTGTGTGTGTGTGTGTGTGTGTGTGTGTGTGTGTGTGTGTGTGTGTGTGTGTGTGTGTGTGTGTGGGTTAACTGCTTCAGCGCTGAGGCAGAAAATGACGCAGCGGTCGGCTGAGCTCAGAGGTTTTTATGGAGCATCCATCCTCCTTTGGCCTTTACTTCCTTTTCTCTTTCCTGTCCATTGTCTATCCTTCCCTTCTTCCCTCTTTCCTTTTCTTTCTCCTAACTTCATCCTCTGTTATCCTCGAATTAACTTTCCTTAGATTCTTCCTTCCTTTCCCCATTGCCTCCCGACTTCGCCTTTGTGATTTCCTTTCCTTTAATCCTCTCTCCTTGTCATCTTTTCTACCCACTCTCTTTATTTCCTTATCTTTCCTCCTACCTTCACCTTCTTTTTGCCTCCTTGTCGTTTTTATTTCTATTATTTTATCAATCCTCCTCCAGCTCCTTTCTACCTTTTTCTTTACGTATTTCTTTCTCTCCTTCCCTACTTTCGTTTCCTTCCTCTGTTCCTCTCCTCTGGTCGGTCCACTTCCTCCCCTCTGTCTCTTCTCACGTTTTTATTTAATATTGCCGCCTCGTTCTTCACCTTGAATCACCTCTCCTTCCTCTGCTCAGACTGTGGAGAGGAGATAAGAGAGGAGGAGGAGATGCTGTCGTTCTTTACGAGGCGTTCTCTCTCCGTATCATCTGAAGTGTCTGTTTGGATGGGAAACACTCGTCTCCTCTCTCCTCTCCCTCCTCTCTTTATCTCCGTCTCTCATCACCTTTTCTGCCTTTATCTCCTCCACTCTCCTCATCCTATGCACTCACTTCCTCCTCGTCTTCCTTTCCCTCTACCTCAATGCACTTTGTAAAAGGAGAAAAGAGAGATGAGTTAAAGTCCCGCTCTGTTTCGGGGGTTTTAGTCGTCCATTTTGCAAGATTAATGAGCTTTTTGTTATTTCCGTAAATGTCTCAATGCTGACTTTGACAAACGACTGTCTACATGATCATTTATTTATATGGCACTTCCCAAAACAGATGCTACAAAGACCTTCACAAGGGAAAATAAGCAAGAGTAAAAACAATAATACAACAACTTAAGCATTTTAATAACATCTTAATGGTTCAACAGTTTTCCGGAAAGACACTGCGAGGCAAAATATAATGAGCTAGACCACCTGACGATTTGACGGCAAATATATTACATTACATGTTATTTGTTAGATGCTTTTATTCAAAGGGACTTACATACTCAATACTCAATCCCCAGGAGCAATTTGGTGTGAAGTGTCTTGCCCAGGGACACAACGACATGCTGACTGCAGTGGGGTTTGAACCTGATCCCAACACCAAGGCTCTATCCACTGCGCCACACGCCTCCTATAGGTGTAATGTTGATACAAATGTGCTTTTCCATTGGATTTCAGATAGTAGCAGCATATAATCCATGATTTATAAGGCGTAAATTCAATTGAAAGCAGTAAAAGCTAAAGTCATGCTAGCATTCTGCGTGATGACCTTAGCCACTTGTTAGCAACCATCTTTGATATCACACATCAAAGCTTCAACATTTTCTAAAAGTAAGCATTAGAATGTTTTATTTTTTTAAAATGTGGTTTATCTTTTGGATTGTAGCAGCAAAACATCAATTGATTTTTGAGGAGTAAATTCAATTCAAACGAGGTGAAATGCTATGCCAAAGGTCTGCTAGCATTCTGGTTAGCAGCCTCATTTAGCCACTTGTTAGCAACCGCTTCTAATAACACATGTGAAAGATTCAAAACTCACATTGGGTGTATTTATTAAAATGATTTGAGTCAAAGAAAAGCATATAAACTCTAATTTCTCTCTTTTGCTGTGACTTAGTGCTAGCTTGTTACCAGCTTGGTAAGCTAACTGGCTAAATGAGTCAGCATTTCAGGACTTCTTGTTCCCTCGTCTGGAAGTGTTTTAAACACGTTTTTCTAAGAAGCCTGGAATAAGGTCTGTGGTTAACACAAGCTGAAGAAATGTAGACACATAAAATACGTCAGTAAATACCAAACTGGAGAATAAAAAAAGTGTCTAAATGAGACGACTAGTCATCACGCCCAACATTAGCCACATTTAGCATTAGCGGTGGTGGTAAACCCTTAAACATCAAAGTATTAACATATAACCCGGATGAGAAACTTAATCATCCCCCATTAATGTGCTGAACCTGGCATTCATGAACGCAGCAGACGATACGTTTCCCCACCGTTTACATGCGTTTTCAATGTATTCATATTTCATGTGTGTGTGGGGTTGGGGAGTTCAGTTTGCAGTGCAGATCTTCCTTCAAGCATTTAGGGAGGCTTCAGTCGGGTTCTCAAATGCAGCACTTTATCGTGTTAGCGTGCCTTCAGCATGTGTGTGGTTTTGTGTGTGTTTGTGTGTGTGTGTGTGTGTTGTGTGTGTGTGTGTGTGTGTGTGTGTGTGTGTGTGTGTGTGTGTGTGCGCTCAGTGAACAGCTGTTTCACTCTGGCTGTCTCTAATCCTCTGGCTGACCTCAGTTTGCAATGTTTTATTTCATCTTTTTCTATTTTAATTTCACTTCAATCTTTTTTATGGACAGAAACCATTCACAATAGTCCAGCCTTGAAGGCAACAATACATTTTAATATAAACAAAAGACATAAGCATAACTAATACATGAAAAAGCAGCACTGTGTGTCTCTGTCTGTCTGGATTAGCGGCTGGTCCTAATCTCTGGAGGCTAAATTAGAGGATTGAGGGCGGATGTTGACGCACAGCTCCACATCTGTGACTTCTTCTTTGGTTTTTCTTTAGCTTGTTTCTTATTTTGTGTTTTTATAGGGCTCAAACATTTCCCTGAAGGTTTGTGTGAATCCGGGTAAAGCCGCTGCAGAAGCTCAGGAACAGAAAATAACAAATCTGTTGTGCGTCAGTGTCTGTCGGACATGTTGCTGCTGTCAGAATGCAAAAGGAGCTGTTCATTTCCAAACTGCAGACACTTTATGTGCTCAGACACCCTCTGACAGGCTGTGAGCAAGCAACAAACAACATCATCAATACCTGAAGTAATCAATAGTGATTTGCACTGTTGCATTAAATGAACAGGGAGATATTTTCTGGCAGACTGTGCTCTCTCTGCTAACAGCTTCATTAAATGACAGGCTTTGCTGGGAATACAATGTGAAGATGTTACAGGAAATGGCCAAAAGTATGTTGAAACACAGTTATTGCAGCCATGTGTGTTTGGTTAAACACTTGATTTGGATAAATAACAGCTTGCAAGAAGTAAACGACTAAAACATTGTTGGTTGTTGGGGATTCCTCCTTTTATTTATCAATGAATAGATCAATGGATGTCAAAAACCAAACGTTAAATCTAATTTCTGTAGCACTCTTTAGGCGATACCTTGGCGCAAAGTGTGTTAACAGCTAGCTAGCATGTTTCTGGTTGGCCAAATGGCTAAATGAGTCAGCGTCTTACCACTTCCTGTTCTCTTGTCTGCCCCACTGGTGAATTTAAAAAACGCCGTTGTTAACAAGTGTCTAAATGAGATGACTAAACGTCATCACGCCCAACATTAGCCGCCTTTAGCTTAGCGGTGGTGACGTGAAGTCATGTGACCGTGCTGTAGTTCCTTTATAGCCCAACATTAGCCACCTTTAGCTTAGCGGTGGTGACGTGAGATCATGTGACCGTGCTGTAGTTCCTTTATAGCCCAACATTAGCCACCTTTAGCTTAGCGGTGGTGACGTGAAGTCATGTGACCGTGCTCTAGTTCCTTTATAGCCCAACATTAGCCACCTTTAGCTTAGCGGTGGTGACGTGAAGTCATGTGACCGTGCTGTAGTTCCTTTATAGCCCAACATTAGCCGCCTTTAGCTTAGCGGTGGTGGCGTGAAGTCATGTGACCGTGCTGTAGTTCCTTTATAGCCCAACATTAGCCACCTTTAGCTTAGCGGTGGTGACGTGAAGTCATGTGACCATGCTGTAGTTGCTTTATATAACTTCAGGTTTTTTGTATGGACATTTTTCCATTATTTGTTTAAAATAACCAAAAACATATGTTAAATTGGGTTTTAGGGAAATATTGCGACATTTTGTAAACAAAATAATGGATTTAATGACAATAATTATTAGTTACAGCGTTAATACCATCATTATTATTAAAAAAAAAAAATCCAATCTTTGGTTGAGTAAGAACAGTATTTTATTCAAAAAGTAAAATTGCCATTAGCTGTTATACAAGTTATATAATGGGTTTATATTTCTGCTTAAAACTCTGTGTGGAGTTACAAAACAAACAAAAAAGTTGTGGATTTGACCTTAACTCCACCTGAAACATTTGGAAAATGCAAAAACAGAGGGTAAAAAAAGGTCGAGCCGCTGCTGAAACTTAATCCATAACTGCTGGTTTGAAAGTTTGTTAATGAGGTTTGGGAGTTTCAAGAGTCCGCTGTGACTATTAGTATGTGTGTGTTTGTGTGTTTGTGTTTGTTTGTGTGTGTGTGTCCCTGCCACTCCTTTCCTTCCACTGAAAACAGATGAAGTGATGGAGAGAAATACTGCAGCACAATAGGTGACAAAAGAGAGGTGAATTGACTGATGACACACCATGAAGCCACGTTAAAAACACTCAAACATCACTTAAACTGTCACTCACTTCTTATGATAACAGTGTGGGTGGGTGTGTGTGTGGGGAGTAGAGGCATGTTCAGGCAGGTACAGGGATGTGACAGACACACACACACACACACACACACACACACACACACACACACACACACACACACACACACACACACACACACACACACACACACACACACACACACACACACACACACACCTCTTCTTTACACAGTGTTTGCATTACACTTTGCATACAGCCTGAGGTCATGCAGTGTGTGCATGTGTGTGTGTGTGTGTGTGTGTGTGTGTGTGTGTGTGTGTGTGTGTGTGTGTGTGTGTCTGTGTATGTGACAGGTGAAAATCCCAGAATCCTCTCCTTTTACGTGCCCTCGTTATGTGATGTCTCAGGTGGCCAAGCAGCCAATGGAGCGATTCCTGCTGCAAAACTGATAAATAAACACATGGAGAGTCAGCGTGCTGCTTCCGGGGATTGTGGGTAGTTTGGTCTGACAGATCTGCTGTGTGCGGACCGACTGCTGATCTTCACACTGTGTTCATTTGTCTGCCTGAAATCCCCAAATCCTGTTTGTCTGCAGTTTTCCCTGCTGATGAAACTGCTTTTAGCTAATGTGCTGAGAGAGAAATGTCACATTATTCTTCAATTGCAGTACAGATCTGCTGCTTTATTGTGAATATCATATTTTCATTTTGGGCTGTTGGGCATTAAAGACACCTTTTGCGGTTGTTTGGACTTGTGATGTACATTTTATCCATAGAGTCTTCAAAATCATCAGATTTATCAGGAAAGTAACAACAGCAATAAAAACATAATCAATATTTGTAGCAGGACTGCTTATTTGTCGCTAGAAATAAATAAATTGAACTACTTAACTACACATTTCAAGGAGCATTTTTAACACTGTGGTAAACATTTTTACTTAAGTTGAACAGAAAGGCTCAGAAAATATATGAAATTACATGAAATAAAGTAAATTACAATTAAAAAACAACATAAAATACAGGAAAACAATGTTAAAAGGGAAATGTCTTCCCTAAATTACAAGAAATCCTCTAGATTTACAGTAGGCCTACCTTCTATTGTTCAGAACCTAGATCTCCTGATGCTAGTATCTGATCAATGAAAGAGCAGGAGGCGGGCTCTTCCATAATAGCAAACATCTTCCAAAAATTCCCTCTGTTATTTCCACCAGTTTTCCTTTCCAATTTGGCTCATTTGGCTCAAGTTACCTTAAAAACATTGATGAGTATCTACACTCTGCATGCTATAAGGACTTTACTCTGTTAAAAAATGACCAAGAAACACTGATGCCGCTGTGGAGGTGAGTAAATCAAGTGCTCCATGTGTTTTTAGCATATTAGTTAGCAAAGGGCTAACTAGCTCGCATGTTGATTACAGGTATATTAGAAGGTGATTTGGATGTTTTTCCTGTCATTTGATTGGTGGGAATATTTCTAGGCTTGTTGTTATCATGTTAGGTTTAGCTAATGCTGTTTCACCATATTTAAAGTAGGCCTGTAAACAAGTTACATAAGGCTGTGTGTGTCAAAATGTGTGTACATATTTTAGCTTAGCGATTAGCTTTGGTATGATTGCTGCCTTGGAGAAGTGGTGAGTGGGTTTTTCACAGCAAAAGTACTTATACCGGAATTAACTAGGCTTTACTTTAGTGTTTGTGTGTGTGGTGTGTGTGTGTGTGTGTGTGTGTGTGTGTGTGTGTGTGTGATATTTGCCAACCTTGGGACCTCAGAAATCGGGAGCACGGCGACGGGGGGGGGGGGGGGGGGGGAGGGGGGGGTTGCTAGTGGATCGCCGGAGCTAACATGCTTATTGTAGTTGTAAGTGCACTGTCTTGATGGAGCATATGTGTGGGTTGGACCTGTATTATAGGAAAGGAGTGAGCAGAGGGTAGAGTTGTTGATTCTTGTTCTGTTTTCTGTGACTATCTGCCTCACCCTCTCAGAATTTCAGTTGCACGCGCTACTAAAGAGACGCGCTACCATGGAAACCAAACAATGGTGTAGCTGTATTAAAGTCCGAGTGGAAACAGTCCTGACTAAATCGGATTTAGTCAGAAATCGGGAGAAATACGGGAGAAATATGATCCCGGGAGGAAACCTGGAGAGGGCAATGAAATCGGGAGTCTCCCGCGAAAATCGGGAGGGTTGGTGTGTGTGTGTAGGGCTGCAGGAGGGACGCCACACTAAATTGCCAAAATGAGGTGTAAATGTCTTGAGGCAGATGAGCTGCCTTCAGTGAGCACAGCACTGAATATTTCACCAGCAGCTTCAGGAAAGCACTTGTTTTTGTGTGTGACTCTAAATGTGTATGTCTGTGTGTGTGTGCGTGTG
The DNA here is from genome assembly GCF_949606895.1 of Notothenia rossii. Classification (NCBI taxonomy): domain Eukaryota; kingdom Metazoa; phylum Chordata; class Actinopteri; order Perciformes; family Nototheniidae; genus Notothenia; species Notothenia rossii. Next base: position 90,898,148 of record NC_136901.1, read on the forward strand.
TGTCTGTGTGTGTGTGTGTGTGTGTGTGTGTGTGTGTGTGTGTGTGTGTGTGTGTGTGTGTGTGTGTGTGTGTGTGTGTCTGTGTGTATAGCAGCTTGGCAGCCACAGCCAATCACCGTCCATCATTGCGTTTTGGTTCTGACAGCTGGAAGAGGCAGAGTCCCTAAACGCCTCAGAGAAACACTTAACTGCCTTCAGTGCTGCTCAGGTGAGTGTGTGAGTGTATGTGGACATTAGACTGAGGCTTTGTGTGTGTCAGTGTGTGTGTGTGTGTGTGTGTGTGTGTGTGTGTGTTGACATTAGAGGTGAGCCGTACAGTGTAATGGTCTCATTATATGTGGTAATCATCTTTAGCCTGATGTGCTGCTGGATCTTATAACGGCCGTTAAAACACCTGAGTTGCACCTGAGCAGCTACTTGACCTTTGACCCCCCCCCCCGACTGATAGAGAGGCTAGAGAAGCAGCCGTGATTTGACCCTTGACTTCCAGACTGGATTCTGACATCTGTTTCTAATTGGCACACACACATGACCTTTCACTGTTGTTTTCCCTGTGTCTGTATTTGCAAGATTTCTCACATTTCAATTTAAAAACGATGTATATTGTATTTAACTACAGTATAAGTATGTGTGCACAAAAAAAGACATTGATTGCTGCTAATGTCTTTCTCTTAATGGATTTACTCAGGACAAGATGACTATGAGATTGAAACCAAATGATATGACCCTTATGCATAATTGTATTTATATATAAATAACAAGCACCAATGGCGAACAACATAAATAAAGGTGTTTCTATAAGTAGTAAACAATATAATAAGTGGAGACAAAATGGACACTGTGGCCTGTCATTAGAGTACAGTAAAGAAACCCAGTATTGCATAAGCTTAAAAGATCACTCATATTTAACTGCTTATTTATCTAAAGTAATACAGTTTTTCTTAGTAATACTATGTCTGCATTAAAGTATACCATGGTCCAAGGTGAAGTAGCATTGTTTCAGAACGTCCGTGAGCGTATCAAAGTATTAAAGAAGCAGGTAACGTTTACTATTTGTAGATAATTAGTACAGGAATATAGCGTCAATGGCACATCAGTGTATTTTGCACATTGTAGATATTAGTACAGGAATATAGCGTCAATGGCACATCAGTGTATTTTGCACATTAGCAATGACGCAGCAAATGAAGGTCTGATGCTTTAACTGAAAACATTAGGTTGACATCGGTGGCTCTTCTTGCCTATAAAACTATATTCTGGATATTTGAAGTTACCAACGAGGGGTCTTTTGTTGTCTGATGCTGGAGGTTAATTTGAAGAAGCTGTAGTTTGAGGGTTGTGAGTGATTTGTTGTCACATCCATCACCATCAGTCTGATCTCTCGGTGAAGAGAGGAAGCCCAAAAAGAAGAGAACAGCAGATTTAAATAAGTTAGAAGTTAGCAGCGTGCCTGATTAACTTTGAATGAGGTTTCAGGGTGGCACACACACACACACACACACACACACACACACACACACACACACACACACACCCACACACACACCACACACACACACACACACCACACACACACACACACACACACACACACGCGCACACACTGTCATCAGCTCTTCTACTCCATCATCGTCACTCCCAGGAATGTTTGCTCGCCTTTCGTCTGCTGTGAGCCCCGACCTTTAACCTCCCTTCTGCTGTCGATGAGCTGCGATATTGTTTTAGTTGTCTCCGTGTGCTCGATGAGAGAAAACGTGAATGTAAAAAATCAACCGCGGCATGAGTCCCTTCTGATCTCTCGCTCGCTGTCGTACATTTTTTATTTATAAAACACAATGCTTTAAAATGTATAAAGATGTTATCAAAGCGCTGAAACAACATGCTACTGGACTCCAGCTGTTCCTCTGGAGTCAGCACGTCATGAAAGATTGACACTTGTTTTCACACACTGGCAGAAACAACAAACTGGAGCTCAGAGGTTTGGATGAGGGTGATGGTCTGATGCATTGATTTGTATGCTTCTTGTTTTAAAACCGGCCATTGAGTCCGACAGTGTTACAGTAGTGCTGTTTAAGCTGTGAAGACGTTATACAGGTGTGGGCAGGGGCGGACTGGACTAACAGTCAGCCCGGGAAACTCTAACCGGCACGACCGGCCCACTTCGGTACCGCTAGTCAATTCTCAACGGGGCTAGTGAATTGTCCGACCGGCCCACCAGGAAAACTCCCGGTATTCCGATGGCCAGTCCGCCCCTGGGTGTGGCTCCATTCCAATTTGGAGATAACTTTTCAAATTTTGCAAAGAAAGCAAGTTTGGAGCAAATCAATTGGCTACTCAAAGCGTAAGTTTGACCAGAAGTTTTTAGTTAGGCTTTGGCTGTAAATAAAGGCAAAAAAGGTTGAAATGGAGAAATCTTCCAGCTTTTTAGAGACAAATCTAAAATACACCATCAGGATTTGACCAGAGAAGGTAAAGTATGTTGTTTGGGAATATCCGTAAAAATGGCAAAAGCAGAAATCGGTCATGTGAGTTTGCTATTTTAGAAGTGTCTCTGCATATGCTTTTCCATATCAGTCCGTCATATAATACATTCAGCTTGGTTTTCCATAGAAGCAACTTTTCCTTTGAACGAATGCAAAAACCACCAAGTCGCAGGGAAGATAGGTTGGTTTGTTTGTCAGCCAATGGTTTATCTGATGAGTCGGATGGAAATTCTTCTTATATCTGTATCTTTTCATTACTCAAATGGAAAGCAGTGTAGGAAGGTAGACAGAAACAACACTGTGTCCTTGTGGTTGGAACATCTGTTGTCACCCCAATCTGAACTTCTGTTTCCACCTGTTAGCCTCTTTTCAAAGGTTCACAGGTCAGACATTTGCATCTATCTTTCCCAGACAGACAGTCAGCGTCTCCCCTCTTGTTACAGACACTCATAAATACACCTCGTACCACATTAACTCAGACTGTTTGAGTCTCTTTGTGGTGATTAGGTCTTCTCTTCAAAGACAACTTGATGCATTCTCGGACATCTATATGTCAGTGTAAAAGTATTCTTAGTGGGTTATTATGCCATATCCACCACATCAGTTAGCTAGCAGATGAGTTAGTTTGTTAGCAAGGCATTTTGTTAGTTTGTAAGTTACTTACTTGTCTGTTAGCATGTTTGTTAGCTTAGGGTTTAGCTGATTAGTTAGTTTATTAGCAAGGGATATTGTAGTAGGTAGGTTATTTAATCTGTTAGCATGTTGGTTAGTTTAGGTTTATCTGATTAGTTAGCAGATTAGATAGTTTGTTAACAAGGGATATTGTTAGTAGGTTAGTTATTTAACTGTTAGCATTTTGGTTAGTTTAGGGTTTAAGATGATTAGTTGGCAGATGAGTTAGTTTGTTAGCAAGGCATTTTGTATACTTACTTGGTCTGTTAGCATGTTGGTTAGCTTAGGGTTTCAGATGATTAGTAGATTTAGTTAGTTTGTTAGCAAGGGATATTGTTAGTAGGTTAGTTATGTAATCTGTTAGCATGTTGGCTGAGCGGTTGTTTATCAAGTATGGTAGTTTGATATTTATCACATAAATGAAGGTGTATTTAGTAGGTCTTAATATAAGCTAGGTCTGTCAAATACAGCTTGTTGGCTATTGCACTTCTCCATAACGGTGATGTTTGATAATATTGTCCAGCTTTAGATGGAAGTGAATCCAAACAGCTTGTAAAACTGAAGATGTTCGGTAGAGAGAAGCTGATTTGTTATTAGGGAATTTTATGTTTACTTGACCTCTTCCTATTAATTATGTCCCTCCTCCTCCTCTCTAATAATAACGCTGCTATATGAATATTGAATCTCTTCGGCAAACTGCAGCATTGATCAGCCAGACTCTGAGTAAACTCTGTGAGCAAACTGCTCCATCGATCTGTCCACATAAGAGCCTGATGAGGGTGTGTGTGTGTGTGTGTGTGTTTGTTTGTGTGTGTGTGTGTGTGTGTGTGTGTGTGTGTGTGTGTGTGTGTGTGTGTGTGTGTCGGGGGGAACGGGTACTTCCTGTTCCCCTGGTTGACTTCCTGTTTGTTGTTGTTTCTCATCCTGGTTTTATTTACGTCAGCAGCGGCAGCAGCAGTCTGAGCACTCTGCTGGGTGGCCTCTTACATTTACCTATGCTAATGTTAGCCTGCAGGGAGGAGGTGTGTGTGTGTGTGTGTGTGTGTGTGTGTGTGTGTGTGTGTGTGTGTGTGTGTGTGTGTGTGTGTGTGTCTGTGTGTGTGTGTGTGTGTGTGTGTGTGTGTGTGTGTGTGTGTGTGTTGTGTGTGTGTGTGTGTGTGTGTGTGTGTGTGTGTGTGTGTGTGTGTGTGGTGTTGTCTGTTCTGTGTGTCTGTGTGTGTGTGTGTGTGTGTGTGTGTGTGTGTGTGTGTGTGTGTGTGTGTGTGTGTGTGTGTGTTGTTCTTTGTGCAGGGTCGTACCTTTGAGGATACTGAGGTCTAATACCTTTTGTATCTTTCTACGTTGTTTCTTGACACATGATGCATCGTGTACTCTAACATCAGTATATCGTTGACTACATACAAGATCAATATTCAGTAGATCCACTGCAGAAGTGTTGAATACCTTTTCAAAGTATCGTTTCAGGTTCACGAGTTCAGCTCCCTGTCAGGACTTTTTTTTTTTTTTTTTTTTTTTTTGCACGTTTGAATTAGACTTTTTAGGTTGGTAAAACATAAATATTCAATAACTCTCTGGCACTGTGGAACAGGGTTTAACATCAGAGTTTTAATCGTAGTAAAATACCTTTAGTAGGAGAATTATATTTCACTTTCCAAAATAACAGCACACAACACCAATAAGGACGTACAGTACCAAGCACGAGAGCAACACAATAAAACTGAAAAATATTTCTCATAAAAGCTGGGTTTTCACCGACTCTACGTCAACCTTAATACATATGACCATAGAAAAAAGAAATCACTTTTCAAGATAAAAGCACACCATATCGAAAAGGCAGTTTATTAGCAAATAGAAGAGCAATAAAATAAAAATGTGATTTAAATGATATTAAAGTAGATTTAACTTTCTACAGTGTTCTCGGCTAGTTAGATCAGTTATGTGAGGTTCCCCACAGTCTGTTCACCCCCCACTGAGTCAGACAGACAGAAAGACAGACAGGTACAAATGACTCAATGTTGTCCTGGTCGATGCTTTCAGGATGAATGTAAGTAGGGCAGTGTGTGGTGTGTGTGTGTGTGTGTGTGTGTGTGTGTGTGTGTGTGTGTGTGTGTGTGTGTGTGTGTGTTGTGTGTGTGTGTGTGTGTGTGTTGTGTGTGTGTGTGTGTGTGTGGTGTGTGTGTGTGTGTGTGTGTGTGTGTGTGTGTGTGTGTGTGTGTGTGTGTGTGTGTGTGTGTGTGTGTGTGTGTGACAGATGGTGGCCTCATGTCACACTCTCACACGGTCCTTTAAGGTCGGGACTAAACAGAAATAATACCTCGGTTTGAACACGCTTATAAGTCCTTATGCTTCACTCTGGGAATTACTACATTTCCCATGATGCATTTCACTACAGTCCCTACAGTATAGGAGACTGAGAACCTGTTGCTCTCCAAAAGTATTTCTTGTTATTTTGTGAGTCGTTAATGTTCAAATTGTTGTGACACACATATCACACACTATGTATATATATCTTACTTTTGATATACTATATAATTACTGTCTTTATATTTAATTTAATTACATTTTTAAGAGAGAAAGACAAAGCAATACTCAAAATAAATAGATTTCTGGTTATTTTAGTTCGAAAATACTCACATGAGTGACTTTAAAAAAAGAGCTTTAAATAAATACATACAAAACATTAATATACATGCAACCTAAACAAATCACAGTGAAGTGAAGCTGTGTTTCACATGTGACCGGGAATCGAACCTACAACCCGCTGCAGCTATTGATCTCTGATCGGGTAACAACTGGGTTAACAAGTAAACCAGGACACACACACACACACACCACACACACACACACACACACACACACACACACACACACACAACCACACACACACACACACCACACACACACACACACACACACACACTCTGGAGCGAGTTTCTGGGTTACTGAGGACACATCACTCACTCACACACACATCGCTCACAGGAACAACACACTGGATGAGTGACATGTGTTTGTGAGCTTGAGGGGAATCTGAATATTGATTTGGCCCAGAACAGTTATCCGTGTGTGTGTGTGTGTGTGGTGTGTGTGTGTGTGTTCTGATGGGGAGATAACACATCATCGACAGACCTAATGGAGGGGAGGGGGGAGAGTATATGTTTTAACAGCGGAGTGTTGTTGCTGCTGATGTTAGTCGATTACCTTGTTTCCTTCACACACACACACACACACACACGCACACACACACACACACACACACACACACACACACACACACACGCACACACACACACACACACCACACACACACAACACACACACACACACACACACACACACACACACAACACACACACACACTGTGCAGCAGGTCATGGCGGCTGGTGTGTGTGGGATCGAACCTTTTGATGTTGTCAATCGAGCCGTTGGGCTGGAGAACACAACAACTCTGTCTGTGTGTGTGTGTGTGTGTGTGTGTCTGTGTGTGTGTGTGTGTGTGTGTGTGTGTGTGTGTGTGTGTGTGTGTGTGTGTGTGTGTGTGTGTGTGTGTGTGTGTGTGTGTGTGTGATGCTGTTCCAGGTAAATGATCAGACTGTTGTTGTGTAAATAGTTTTGGTTTATTTTTATTTTTCTCCATTATTTCGATCAGCTCTTGGAGTGAAAGTCCTTGTCTTTCCAAAGCGTCACCAGATGCATCTGAGCTGTTGGAGAGCGTTAAAGGGAGAGTAGCACTCGTTTTGATTCACACTTTTTCAGCAGCTTCAGAACTTATCATTCATTAGTACGATTCACAAAGTGCTCTATTTTTTCCTAATGCATTTGCTTAACACCTTAGGGGCTGCAATGAAACACCACCAACAAGCTGTCTGAGTCGTCAGTCAATAGGGTGATTTAAATGTACCTACTGTGATCATAAATAACTCATTACTGATTCACTTCAACTCAGACTAATGTATGATTTATTAAATATATTAAAAAAAATATATAAAAAATATATATATTTATTTGAGAAATATATAGAAATTAAAATTAAATATGATAACAACATGTATTAAAAATATCCAAAATATATATTATAAATTAATATTGTGCAAAATAAAAAAAATACTACATAAATAAATAAAAATAATTTTATAATCTGAAAGAAAAACATCCAACAAATATTTCAAAGAGGATTTACAATCTTAACAGTTTGTCAAATTTCTCTATCTTTTAATCTTTTTAATCAAATCAAAAGATGCAAAAAAAGGAAATTGTTGAGAAAAACAAAAATCCTAAATGACTTCCTGAGACACTCCATTCCCAGTCAAAGTAAAATCTTCCTGTGTGGGGTCAAAGGTCACGCCCCCCCTCCTGCTTCTGTGTTACCCTGCTGCACGTGGTCCTGGTTACCTTCTGGTTGCTGTTACCCGCGGCGACCAGGTGTGGTGTGATTGATGAGTTTTTTTTTATTTTCCTCCCCTGCTAATGGACAGGAAGTGACCACCCACAACCTTTCACCTCTCTGACCCCCGCTGCATGCTGGGTAACCGGCTGAGTACCTGTCACACGGCAGTAATGAGAGGCTGAAACTCTTTCATCTTCCTCCTCCTGCTGCTTCTCCTCCACAAGGATTCTGGGAAGGTTTTTCAGGCTGACCCTGAGAGGAGAGTTTCCTCCCGCAGAGATATCAACTTCCTCTGAGCGTTTAACACATTTCTGCTCATTTCTGAAACTGCACAGCTCTTTAACCTTTCATTCAGATCATACCTGTGTCTTATGTTTATTAACTTTGTTTAATATGTTTGTGGTGCAGCTTGGAAAAGTGTAATTATTAAGTTAGTCTCAATAGAGAGGTACAGGAATTAGTCCTAAAACCCGGAGCGACTCATGTATTGCCTTTTATTTTCTGATGTATTATATATATTTTACAAAAAAAATATAAAAATGAAAAAAAAATATATATATAAATAATAAAATATAATAAAAAATATATATAAATATGTATAAAATATATAAAAAATGTAATAATGAAAACATATATTTCAAATAATACAATTATATATTTATAAGAAAAATATAAAATGAAATGTATTTATTTTAAAATATATTAAAAATATATATATATATAAAAAAAAGAAATACATATTAAAATAATTAACAACATATAATCAAATATGTTTAAATGAAAATACAACCTAAATATATAAACTAATATAAACACATTTATAATCTGAATTTAAGGTCAAAAAGCTTGACAGTTTAAGAAGTCGATCGAGAGCAGCTGATAGTGCTGAACGGTCATTATAAACGTTAGCTAGCATAACACCGAGAGTTCTCAGATAGATCTCGCTTACGAAAAGACAACCTGTGTTGAAAGCATCTCCACCATGTATGTTCACATCCATTTAGCTCTCTGGTCGTCTTCCTCCTCCGTGCAGAGCACCACGACGGCCGGTTGTCTCTCTCTATTTTCCGAACATCTGCCTCCTCATGAGAGATCTCACTCCTCTGGCACGCTCATCTTAATATCCCCCTGGTGTGTGATGCACCGTTATTTACACGTCTTGTTGTGTGTGCACGTTTGAGATTAAAGAGGAGAACATCTGTGCAGTTTCTCGTCATGTGACTCGTGCAGCACGGATTTAAAATGATTTGGACCTCATTTAGTGCGATCCCGGCTTTAGTCTCCGTCCGGTATGTTTGTTTAGTTTCTGACGCTTTAATGACATGTTATATTTATTATTATGCTTTATTTTAGTACAGATACTCTGTAGTGTCTCTGCAACACATGACAGTTCCTTTTAATTCCCACAATGCAGCAGTTTGGCTCAGTTTTTACAAGGCGTAAGATTCAATTGGTGGGCGGATTTTTACAAGCTGTCAATCAATCAGCCATCCAATAGCTGACAAGTAGGTGGGCGGGGCTTGATGATTAATCTGTTCCCCAAACAAGCCATATTAATTAACCCCGGCAGGTAAACAGGGAGGGGTTTTGTGTCTAATAATGGAGTGTGTGTGTGTGTGTGTGTGTGTTGTGTGTTCCTGTGTGTGTCCTGTATGTGTTGTGTGTGTGTGTGTGTGTGTTGTGTGTGTGTATGTGTGTGTGTGTGTGTGTGTGTGTGTGTGTGTGTGTATGTGTATGTGTGTGTGTGTGTGTGTGTGTGTGTGTGTGTGTGTGTGTGTGTGTATGTGTGTGTGTGTGTTCCACCTAAATGAATGAAGGATCCCCAGAAAGCGGCTTGTTAATTATCCAATTTAATCTGATGGAATTGAAACTTGAACCCACAAATGAATTAATTAGCCTAATTGTTGCTGGCTGTGTGTGTGTGTGTGTGTGTGTGTGTGTGTGTGTGTGTGTGTGTGTGTGTGTGTTGTGTGTGGTGTGTGTGTGTGTGTGTGTGTGTGGTTTATCTTTTTATGTGACTCTCCCACTTAATTTTGTCTTAATCAGCACCAGCTAAATACACACATGGGCTAAAATATTTCAGCGTAAAGCAAATAAATTATGTATGATCCAATATGAATAATAAATGAAATGTATGGACTATTGTACCAGTGAGAAGTTAATTTTTATCACAGACTGACACTAATGGCCCGACTGTGTGAGTGTAAAAGGAACCGCAGTGATGAAGGGGAGTTCATTATTTGTAGTTAATGAGGAATAACTTTCAGACGAGTCGGCCGGCTGCTGCGACCTCCGACCTCTGACCCTTTGATGTTATACCTCAGTCCTTATTTTTGGTAATGTTGTGTGATCTGAGGCTCACACACACCACACACACACACACACACACACACACACACACACACACACACACACACACACAACACACACACACACACACACACACACACACACACACACACACACATACACACACACACACACACACACACACACACACATGTTCACATCTTGCTGACACATGCTCTAATGAGGGGGTGGGAGGTGACAGGGGGGGTCAGAGGTCGCGATGCGGCTCGACTGACGCTGGTGACGGACTCCTGTCTGCGGCAGGGGGTCAGAGGTCAGCAGGCGGCAGACAGACAGGGTCAGAGGGGGAAGCGGTGAGACAGCTACAGCAGCCAGATATAAAGCGTCTTTTTTAGGAGTCTCCTGATGTTCAGGTGTATATCAGTATGTAGTTTCTCTACTTTAAAGAGTCCTCTCCTGCTGATGTTCAGGTGTATATCAGTACGTAGTGTCTCTACTTTAAAGAGTCCTCTCCTGCTGATGTTCAGGTGTATATCAGTATGTAGTGTCTCTACTTAAAGAGTCCTCTCCTGCTGATGTTCAGGTGTATATCAGTATGTAGTGTCTCTACTTTAAAGAGTCCTCTCCTGCTGATGTTCAGGTGTAGATCAGTATGTAGTGTCTCTACTTTAAAGAGTCCTCTCCTGCTGATGTTCAGGTGTATATCAGTATGTAGTGTCTCTACTTTAAAGAGTCCTCTCCTGCTGATGTTCAGGTGTTTATCAGTATGTAGTGTCTCTACTTTAAAGAGTCCTCTCCTGCTGATGTTCAGGTGGTATATCAGTATGTAGTGTCTCTACTTTAAAGAGTCCTCTCCTGCTGATGTTCAGGTGTATATCAGTATGTAGTGTCTCTCCTTTAAAGAGTCCTCTCCTGCTGATGTTCAGGTGTAGATCAGTATGTAGTGTCTCTACTTTAAAGAGTCCTCTCCTGCTGATGTTCAGGTGTATATCAGTATGTAGTGTCTCTACTTTAAAGAGTCCTCTCCTGCTGATGTTCAGGTGTATATCAGTATGTAGTGTCTCTACTTTAAAGAGTCCTCTCCTGCTGATGTCCAGGTATATATCAGTATGTAGTTGTCTCTACTTTAAAGAGTCCTCTCCTGCTGATGTTCAGGTGTTTATCAGTATGTAGTGTCTCTACTTTAAAGAGTCCTCTCCTGCTGATGTTCAGGTGTAGATCAGTATGTAGTGTCTCTACTTTAAAGAGTCCTCTCCTGCTGATGTTCAGGTGTAGATCAGTATGTAGTGTCTCTACTTTAAAGAGTCCTCTCCTGCTGATGTTCAGGTGTATATCAGTATGTAGTGTCTCTACTTTAAAGAGTCCTCTCCTGCTGATGTTCAGGTGTATATCAGTATGTAGTGTCTCTACTTTAAAGAGTCCTCTCCTGCTGATGTCCAGGTGTATATCAGTATGTAGTGTCTCTACTTTAAAGAGTCCTCTCCTGCTGATGTTCAGGTGTTTATCAGTATGTAGTGTCTCTACTTTAAAGAGTCCTCTCCTGCTGATGTTCAGGTGCATATCAGTATGTAGTGTCTCTACTTTAAAGAGTCCTCTCCTGCTGATGTTCAGGTGTTTATCAGTATGTAGTGTCTCTACTTTAAAGAGTCCTCTCCTGCTGATGTTCAGGTGTATATCAGTATGTAGTGTCTCTACTTTAAAGAGTCCTCTCCTGCTGATGTTCAGGTGTATATCAGTATGTAGTGTCTCTACTTTAAAGAGTCCTCTCCTGCTGATGTTCAGGTGTATATCAGTATGTAGTGTCTCTACTTTAAAGAGTCCTCTCCTGCTGATGTTCAGGTGGTATATCAGTATGTAGTGCCTCTACTTTAAAGAGTCTGTGCTGCAGCACCTCTTTTCACCCTCTGTCTGAAACCAGAGCCCAGTCTGCTCTGATTGGTTAGCTGGCCGGCTCTGTTGTGATTGGTCAACTGCTTAGATATGTCCGCCCCTTAGCCTTTGAAGACCATTCACAGGCACAAAAACCTAGTTTCAAATGAATAAATACTGAATAAATAACAGAACTAATGAATCCTACGAGAGAGGAAAACCATCAATTAAATTCAGGCAGGAGGCGACCGGCAGAGATGTGTGTCATGTGTATCATGCAGCGAGAACACACTGCCAAATGTGACACTTTGTTTCGGTCGCAAACTTTTACAGTCCATCTCACTGATAAATGTACGAAACAAATTAGAAACATTTGATTTAGTTTGGCAGCGACTGAAAGGAATATATCGAGCAAAACATGTGAGGACAGAGAGCGAGAAACAGTGATCTGAACAGCAAGCATTGTTCTGCTTTATGACAGGAACACACACACACACACACACACACACACACACACACACCACACACACACACACACACACACACACACACACACACACACACACACACACACACACACACACACACACACACACCCCCCCCCCCCCCACACCACACACACACACACACACACACACACACACACACACTCACACACACACACAACACGACACAATCACACACACACACACACACACACACACACACGCTCTGTCAGTCATGCTTCAAAATACAGGTGTGAAGTGTCTCGTCTACATCTGTGAAGGGCCACAGATACGCTTTTCTCTCTCAGGAAGAATACAAAATTCAATACAAATAATTATATTCAAATTATATTAAACGTAAGTGTAAGACAATGTAGTAAAATTATCATTACAACATTTAAAAAAATCATAGAGTACTAGAGAAATGCTTGCAAACATTGTCAAATGAATCCTTAAAAATACAAAAATACATCATCAGTGCACCAAACTATGATTACCCCCACTCCAAAGTCCCTTACTTCCAACCCCCCCACCCTCCCTCTTCAGACTTTAACCCCCCCTCCTTTAACTTCTGCTCCCTTTCATCCAAATGGTTTCCTTTTGTGGCTAAAGCCATTTGTTTCTCAACAGCAGCTTTTCAACAAGACAACAGGTGACTCCTCCTCCTCCTCCTCCTCCTCCTCCCTCCTCCTCCACCTCCTCTTCCTCCTCTTCCTCATTAATTAGTCTCTGCATCACCGTTACACTTTATTTCCCCGGGGCAAACTAGGTTTTGTGAGAGTTGCTACATTATAGAATTAAACAATAAATATAAAAAAAAAAAATGCAGATATTTAATGAGAATGTGCAAAAAAAATATGAAATAAAATAAGTGTAAATGTGCACATTGTAAGACAATATATAAACATATTTCTGGTATTATTGGAAACATATATTAAATAGCAACTATAGGGCTTCAATTTAGGATTATTCTTGATTAATATGTTGATTATTTTCTCAATTAATCACTTTATTTTGTCGATAGAATGGTTTAAAATGTTGATAAATATCTTGTTTATCCACAACAAAAACACATTTGATTTATTATTATTATTGTATTATTTCTTTGCTTAGTTAGAAATTACTCAAACCCATTTACGGATGATCAAATATTAAGTAATTATAAAAATAATCTCTAATATCAGCCTAAAAAAAGAAAGTGGCAAATGTAATTCTACGTGCTGTAATGAGTTGAGGTGAATACACTGAAGGAGTTGCAGCGTTGCTTTAAGTGTTGGTACTGGGAATGAATCAAGATGAAAGAAGCCATTAAGGAAATAAAACAGCTGTAATTAAAATTCAAACATGTTGAAAGTGACCCGAACAACTTCCGGAGGTCATTTAAAAAAATGTCTATAAACATTAATAAAGGGAAGAAAGAGGACGAAAGGTTGTTACTTTACATAATGCTATATATAGAGATCGGCTGAGTGGATCCATTTGGCTGCATCTCCAGAAAATGAAGGGGTGGGAGTGCATTCACTTACTCTTCCTCCTCATCTTCCTCACCAGAAAGGGTCACATGACCAACAGGCAAAGCTTCGGGTAGCTATTGTAAGGGAATATGAGATAAAAACTGAACAATGAGGCTTTATTTTCTTTAATTAGTCAGATAAAGTGCCTGGTAATTCAACAAATTAACCTCCCGACTCTGTGTCACTTCCACTTCATTATATTAAATGTAACGAGTCCTGCCAAACGCTGTTATGTCGGCACATGACAGCTCTTAAAGAGTGGAAAATTAAGAAAGAAATGAACAAAAAGTGCTTTTTTGAGATTGTGACGTAGGCTGGAGGTCATATTTGGTCTTTTAAAACCCAACATAAGCTACAAGGAGTATTGACAACTATCATTTGCAGTAATATCTGAAAGAGTAGTGCAGGAATGAGTCCAAATACCTGGAAATGTTAGCGCTTCCTGTTCCCTTGTCTGGAAGTCAATGTTTTTTTTAACATTTTTTTGGTTAGAAGCCTGAAATAAGGTCCGTGGTTAGCACAAGCTGAAGAGACTTTTGTTCTATGACATCAAATACGTCAGTAAATACCCCACTGGTGAATTTATAAACGGTGGTTGTTTACAAGTGTCTAAATGAGACGACTAAACTTCATCACGGTGGTGACGTGAAGTCATGTGACCGTGCTGTAGTTCCTTTATAGCCAAACATTAGCCACCTTTAGCTTAGCGTTGGTGACGGGAAGTCATGTGACAGTGCTGTAGTTCCTTTATAGCCCAACATTAGCCTCCTTTAGCTTAGCGGTGGTGACGTGAAGTCATGTGACCGTGCTGTAGTTCCTTTATAGCCCAACATTAGCCACCTTTAGCTTAGCGGTGGTGACGTGAAGTCATGTGACCGTGCTGTTGTTCCTTTATAGCCCAACATTAGCCACCTTTAGCTTAGCCGTGGTGACGTGAAGTCATGTGACCGTGCTGTAGTTCCTTTATAGCCCAACATTAGCCACCTTTAGCTTAGCGGTGGTGACGTGAAGTCATGTGACCGTGCTGTTGTTCCTTTATAGCCCAACATTAGCCACCTTTAGCTTAGCCGTGGTGACGTGAAGTCATGTGACCGTGCTGTAGTTCCTTTATAGCCCAACATTAGCCACCTTTAGCTTAGCGGTGGTGACATGAAGTCATGTGACCGTGCTGTAGTTCCTTTATAGCCCAACATTAGCCGCCTTTAGCTTAGCGGTGGTGACATGAAGTCATGTGACCGGGCTGTAGTTCCTTATAGCCCAACATTAGCCACCTTTAGCTTAGCGGTGGTGACGTGAAGTCATGTGACCGTGCTGTAGTTCCTTTATAGCCCAACATTAGCCACCTTTAGCTTAGCGGTGGTGACGTGAAGTCATGTGACCGTGCTGTAGTTCCTTTATAGCCCAACATTAGCCGCCTTTAGCTTAGCGGTGGTGACATGAAGTCATGTGACCGTGCTGTAGTTCCTTTATAGCCCAACATTAGCCACCTTTAGCTTAGCGGTGGTGACGTGAAGTCATGTGACCGTGCTGTAGTTCCTTTATAGCCCAACATTAGCCGCCTTTAGCTTAGCGGTGGTGACATGAAGTCATGTGACCGGGCTGTAGTTCCTTATAGCCCAACATTAGCCACCTTTAGCTTAGCGGTGGTGACGTGAAGTCATGTGACCGTGCTGTAGTTCCTTTATAGCCCAACATTAGCCACCTTTAGCTTAGCGGTGGTGACGTGAAGTCATGTGACCGTGCTGTAGTTCCTTTATAGCCCAACATTAGCCACTTTTAGCTTAGTGGCGATGACATGAAGTCATGTGACCGTGCTGTAGTTCCTTTATAGCCCAACATTAGCCACTTTTAGCTTAGTGGCGATGACATGAAGTCATGTGACCGTGCTATAGTTCCTTTATAGCCCAACATTAGCCACTTTTAGCTTAGTGGCGATGACATGAAGTCATGTGACCGTGCTGTAGTTCCTTTATAGCCCAACATTAGCCACTTTTAGCTTAGTGGCGATGACATGAAGTCATGTGACCGTGCTGTAGTTCCTTTACAGCCCAACATTAGCCGCCTTTAGCTTAGCGGTGGTGACGTGAAGTCATGTGACAGGGCTGTAGTTCCTTTATAGCCCAACATTAGCCACTTTTAGCTTAGCAGTGGTTACGTGAAATCATGTGACGGTGATTTTTGTCGAGGGAGCCATTTCGATGCTTAACTACAACAATCTGTCACCACTGCAACACTCTATTTTATTCCCCTAATTTAAAGTTTAGAGACTGCATTTCCTGTCACAGACGTGCAGGTTCAGGTTAATTGATAGCCCTTAATTTCGTGAGGTTGTGAAATGAGATTTATACCTGACCTCTGTCCTCTCAGAGGTGAAGCAGGTAAGAGCCGTGGATGGATTTATAGATTTATTAGCCAAATTTCTGCTTAATTGATATCCTTGTTTTAAAAAACTGAGCTTCCAAATGTATATCCTATAAATGACACCTCAGGCAGTGGCGGAAAGTACATTTACGTAAAAGTATTTGGACATTTGTGTACTTTACTTGAGTACCTCCTCTGTGTGCTACTTCATTTATTTAACCCTCATGGTTACTTTTTGCATTTAACCCACTAGTTATGCTTATGTGTTGATGCAGTACTGTACGAGCATATAATATATATACTGTGTGTGAAAAGCCATTCTTTAAACTGAGTACTTTGCCTTTTGATACTTTAAATACATCTAGCTCATAATACTTCCGTACTGTTGCTTCTGCAAAGCATATTTTTTTCCACATATAAGTATCTTCCATCCTGTACATCATAAACCATGTGAGTCCTTTACCATCTCCACCTTCACATGCATTAATATCCCATAATGCCCTTTAGCAAATCAGCATCACTAATTACCGTGGAATGCTAAGTGCTGATGACAGCTGCGGCATTAGCATCGCTAAGCTAACGATGACACTGAGCGTTTTCCAATGTAAATGTTTTTTCTGAGACCCGGAGGTGCTGCTGCCTCATGTTCCTGAACACACACACACACACACACACACACACACACACACACACACACACACACACACACACACACACACACACACACACACACACACACACACACACACACTGCGCTCGTCCTGTTCCATATGCTATATTTAGTCGCCGTTCGATCCTCCCCACGTGTCCAGAAGTCAATAAAAATCAGCCGTTTGTCGTCTGACATCGTGTCTGAAAGTGATCCTCCCCCAAACCCCCTCACCTCCTCCTCCTCCTCCTCCTCCTCCTCCTCTTCCTCCTCTCGTTTGTCAGATAAAAGAATGAGAGATTTCCGTTTGACTTTAATATCAGCGGTGTCACCTTCACATCGACTCTCAGTCAACAAGCCGGTGCTGGAGGGGTCAAAGGTCACAGCAAACAGTGCACTGAGCCATGAAGGAAGAGAGACCCAGAGTACAGGAGGACATGTTTTGATTGTTTTCGCTTTTTAAATTCACATCTTTTGTTGTATTTAATATAATTTTTATATATTTGGGTTTTGGTCTTATCTTCTGTATTTTTCAAATTTGGTTTATAACCCTTAAATCTTTGGCTCCCTGTCCTAAACCCCCTCTAAACTACAGAAGGTATTCATACTGAGCCATGATATTGTGCAGGAATCCTCTTCTCTTTCCTTATCTTCTTGGCAATCTTAACATTCATACTGACCCTGAAACCCACACTGTTTACATTTCCATTTCAGACTCAATTTCCCAGTTAGATTTCTTGGCAAAAGTGGTTAAAAGTTGTATTTTATTATATTATTTATACTTTTTTGACTTTTTATTTATTCTCTTAGTTTGTACATTCATGGACTTAGTACAAAATATGTAAATAAAAACACAAAATCCATTCAAAAGAAACGAAGAATCATGTTTTTTCAATCCAAAATGTGTTTGTTTTACGAAAATCCATAAAAAACCTTTTAAATGATAAAAACCTAACAAACTGCAAAAATAACAAATACAATTAAATTCATAATAATCATATTAACAAATATTAGCGTATACTTATGCACTTTCAAAATAAAATAATACAATTAAAAATAAATTAAAACAAGTGCTGTATGCCTTAACCCTCCTGTTGTCTTCGTTCCCCCCCCCCCCCCTTACTTTGGTGTTCGCGGTCAAATTTGACCGGTCCTGTTTGAACTGCTATTACATTAACACAAAAACCATTAATCATCACCAAATTTCATTTAACAACCTTTCAAACTGTACATATTGTATCAGACTACTGGTATACATGAAACACTGCAGTGAATATACAAAGAACAGACACTGAACATGTATTGCGTGTGCCAGGTGTGATCCATGTGGGGGGATGGGCACATAAGGGGGGAACACATCTAGAGTGTGTGTGTGTGTGTGTGTGTGTGTGTGTGTGTGTGTGTGTGTGTGTGTATGTGTATGTGTGTGTGTGTGTGTGTGTGTGTGTGTGTGTGTGTGTGTGTGTGTGTGTGTGTGTGTGTGTGTGTGTGTGTGTGTGTGTGTGTGTGTGTGTGTGTGTGTGTGTGTGTGTGTGTGTGTGTGTGTGTGTGTGTGTGTGTGTGTGTGTGTGTGTGTGTGTGTGTCATTGGTCAGATTTGACCCGAAGACAACAGGAGGGTTAAATCTTAAATTATTTTCAAATGTATGTTAAGTAAGGGAAACAAATACAATTATATTAAATTTGTCTATTAAAAAAACACAAATTATAACAATATCAACAAACACTACCTTACTCATTTAGTTTTCTAACTTGTCGTGCTCTCCGGATGATTAACCACCGGTATTTTAAGACTGGAGTAGTTTGACTTCAGACGGTGATTCCTCTCAGTCAGATCCACTCTCTGTAAGACGTTAAGACACTCGTCTCACACTTTTCTTTCCTCAAGCCTCACAAAGCCCCGTCTAAATCTCACCAGTTTTTTCTCGTGTGCTGCTTTGAGTCTGAAAAACATCTGCAGAGAGTCGACTGAGCCGTCAGAGATTAGACGACGGCGTGAAGCATCTAGAAATCTGTGCAGGGAGAGAAACACTCAAAATGCACTGAGAATTCATGGGTTGGTTCATTACGTCCTTCATGTAGAGTGTGTGTTCGTAAAGCAGTCTCTAATGCATTAAGAGTGAGTGTAAATGTTGACAGACGCTCATAGAAAGTGTTTTTGTGTTGACTGGGGAGTGAACACAGACAGGAGATAAAGCCTTCAACAATGTTACTTCCTGCAGCTGCTTTTCACACAAAAGCTCCTACACAGTGAACTGGTTTCTTTACAACAACCCCCCCCCCCCCCCCCCCCTCCCATCGAAACGAACAATGTGTCTGCAGGAGCTGAAGTCACACCCTTTGAAGAAGAAGGAGACTTTAATCCTGACTGAGTGATGGCTTCCTTCGTTAGACTTTCTCAAAAGATCATTGTCACCTGCTGTAGTCTCCTTGTTCTCACACGTCGTTTTGAGGTTTCTCTACAACTGTCACTTTTACACCTGTAGTTTAGTTTAGTAACATGAGGTCTGTACGATAGGTCTTGCAACATCAGCTGTATATGGACCTGGAAAATCAAAAACATGTGTGTGTGTGTGTGTTTATTTATTTAATGGCAGACGATCCTACTTATTGTGCTTCTACATTGTTACAAATTATTCTATCGTAGCCCCCCCCCCTTTTCTTGAGTTTTCTTAAATGTTTTTTCGCCGTTATTCGTGTTTTTGTGAGGTTTCCATAACTGATTTGAGAGGTTATCTTATACTTAGTGACATCACTATGTAACACTCACACATCTATTGGCTAGCACTCCAACACATTGTACGTGATAGGCTAAGGGGCGGGACATCTCTAAGCGGTTGACCAATCAAAACAGAGCCGGCCAGCTGGCCACTCAGATCAGACTGGGCTCTGGTTTCAGACAGAGGGTGAAAAGAGGTGCTGCAGCACAGACTCTTTAAAGTAGAGACACTACATACTGATATACACCTGAACATCAACAGGAGAGGACTCTTTAAAGTAGAGAAACTACTGATATACACCTGAACATAAGCAGGAGAGGACTCTTTAAAGTAGAGACACTACATACTGATATACACCTGAACATCAGCAGGATAGGACTCTTTAAAGTAGAGACACTACATACTGATATACACCTGAACATCAGCAGGAGAGGACTCTTTAAAGTAGAGAAACTACTGATATACACCTGAACATAAGCAGGAGAGGACTCTTTAAAGTAGAGACACTACATACTGATATACACCTGAACATCAGCAGGAGAGGACTCTTTAAAGTAGAGACACTACATACTGATATACACCTGAACATCAGCAGGAGAGGACTCTTTAAAGTAGAGAAACTACTGATATACACCTGAACATAAGCAGGAGAGGACTCTTTAAAGTAGAGACACTACATACTGATATACACCTGAACATCAGCAGGAGAGGACTCTTTAAAGTAGAGACACTACATACTGATATACACCTGAACATCAGCAGGAGAGGACTCTTTAAAGTAGAGAAACTACTGATATACACCTGAACATAAGCAGGAGAGGAGTCTTTAAAGTAGAGACACTACATACTGATATACACCTGAACATCAGCAGGAGAGGACTCTTTAA
>NC_136901.1:90920983-90923483 GCF_949606895.1 Notothenia rossii
ATACACATCATATTAGCTAAACCTAAATGGATGTGTAATGTAACATAACATACTGTAATTTAGAATACTTCTACCATGCTAAAGCTCCATTGAAAACCAAAATGTGATTACAATTGAAATGTGGATTATGTTAAAATAAGATTAACTAACTGCAAATGATGGCCGAATAATATGAATTTGGATAAAAGTATGTGAAATAATTCAACAACATCCTCTATATTTCCACTCCTTTTTTGGTAACGTAATCCTGAAATGAGTCAAATATTGCAATGTAAGAATCAAACATAACATACATTACTTAACAGCAACATGTGAAGTAGCATAATGTTACTCAAACACTATTACATACACGGTTCCCATAGATCAGGGGTTCTCAAACTTTTTGTTTATGCGGACCACTTTTTATTATCAAGGATTTTCTCAGACCACCTCATATGCAAACCGTAAAAATAAGTACATATATAAACGTAGTTCCAGATTCCAAGATTGACGGCGAAGGTTAGCTGGTTAGCCAGTGTCTCGTAGCACAGAACGCATACTGCAGGGCTCATCTTCAATCTTCCCTTTCTTTGTTCTTTTCTGCGGACTCTGGCTTGTAGATGCCTCCCACTCACTCTCATTATCTTCATTAACGGTAACGTTAACCTCTTTTCTCTTCAGAGAACCTGATGCTAGCCACCAATCCATGTTTGTGGTTTTTTTCACGCGCACACGTAACCATGGGTAACCATTGGTGAAATTAAGTGTTGTCCTTAATTAACAATATCAAATATCTGCGTTCTAACACTACGTTTATATATGTACTTAAAAAAGTTTTTTTTTTTTTTTTTTTTTTACGGACCACCTGCAGTACCCTCGCGGACCACCAGAAGGTTATCAAGGAAATATAAACAAGGGATTTAAAGTGTTAAAACAGTAGACAAGGATCATTAAAATGGCATAGATAACAATTTATAGTCAAAATATTTGAAGTTATAATAATCCACTCTGAATACAGTGTGGATAAAAACGTTTCTGAGAATTTGAAGCTTTTTAAAGTGAAATTAATTATACTTCCAGAAGGCTGAAATGAATGCATTTCACTCAGAAATTGATAATTGTTTCTGTAATTTTCTTGTGTAGAAGAGCCACACAGGTGAGGGAAAGGACCGTCTGTTGTTATGGAAACAAGGTGCGCTGTCAGCTCCATTTTTATATGTTCTCAGATACAAAACGCCTCAGGCAGCGCTTTTCTCCACAAACACACAAACTCACCCGCTGGGCAGACGGCACGGAAACCAAATCACTTGAATTTTATTTAAGAACAGGTTTAATCACCTGTGGATGAATGAAGAGGAGCCGTGTTTGAACAGGTGTGAGTTTTTAAAACTGCTTTAACAATCCAGGTGTGAAGATTAAACCCTTAACAACAATATCCATGTACATTAAATAGGTGTGAAAGAATTACGCTTGCACATTTTTGTATGTGAAATGACGGTACAGGTAGTCTACAGAAGTACTTCACAACCATTTGTATTAAGTACTTCCATTTCCTGCCACTTTACACTTAAGCTGTTTGACTCCACTGCTTTGATTTGCACCTGGTGTTTCTTTGCAGATGCAGAATATTGAAAAGAAATACAATGTGAAAAAAGAAAAAACCATGAAGTATTATCAGGATTAAAACTAACCAGTTCTAGAAAGTAGTTGCAACGGTTTTGAGACGAACAATGACCCAATAGTTTGAACAATTTTAGACGATGCAGAGAAGTGACAGTGATGAATAATTAATGTCTCACTTTTAGTTGTTTATACTAATTATTCCTAATTAGATGTTCTGTGTAACTCTTCCGTCTTTGGCATCTTCCATAAACAGCATACGAAGTTGACATTTTGAGTATATTTGTATTATTGGATGATTAATAAGAAAAGTCTCAATAATGTTTTTGACATAAATGAGAAACCATGTTATTCTACTAAAGAGCACTCACACAATTCCTGAAAAAACACATATATTCTTCCAAAAAACCTTTTTTTTTGTGGCTTAAAAAGAAAGAGGAAAGAAAAGCTGCCAATATTTTGTTATAGGATTAATTTATGCTCCCATAATTATTAATATAAGCCCCAAAAAACAGTATAAAACAGGTCTGTATATGTGCAGAAATGGGCGCTCTTTAGCTGCTCTGCATGTCTGATCTGCAGGATATCAGTGCTCGTGTGTGTGTGTGTGTGTGTGTGTGTGTGTGTGTGTGTGTGTGTGTGTGTGTGTGTGTGTGTGTGTGTGTGTGTGTGTGTGTGTGTGTGTGGGGGGGGGGGGGGATCACTGACCCTGTGAGTCAGGGGTCTGACACACACTCCACAAATGGCAGCGACTCACAGAATTAGCAGCCATGAATCTGTGAGTGCTGCAGGGCTTCTTCATGGGTCACGAGTAAAAGCACGCTTGTTTTGATCCGCGAGACGTGTCAGAATTAGCACGAGAGGAAATACCGTGTCTCTAATTAGTTGGCTGTTTCTGAGT
>NC_136901.1:90928483-90935983 GCF_949606895.1 Notothenia rossii
CCCCACAAAAACGCAATTTTTGCAGTTTCATTTCTGACAGCTGAAACGTTAGCCTGTCAGTACAGCCGACTGCAAGTCAGCAAATCAGGCGGCAGCAAGTCCTCGCTCTTTGTCTGTGTGTGTGTGTGTGTGTGTGTGTGTGTGTGTGTGTGTGTGTGTGTGTGTGTGTGTGTGTGTGTGTGTGTGTGTTTAATAAATGCAGTCACATACCCAAAAATGTCTCTCCCGGCTGTTATGACTCAACAATGCTGTGTGTATATGTGTGTAGATGGAGCATTTTTTATAATTGAATTTTACCTCTCAAAAAAGCTGTGACATTATTGTGTTAGAGGATGGATACGCGGCTCAGCCTCAGTGTGTGTGTGTGTGTGTGTGTGTGTGTGTGTGTGTGTGTGTGTGTGTGTGTGTGTGTGTGTGTGTGTGTGTGTGTGTGTGTGTGTATGTAGGGGGGTTCTCAGTGCAGATAAACAGTGACATCATCAGCATACCTGACCAATCAGAGCCCTTCCTCCATCAGGATGAAATCTAGAGAGGCTTCTGTGAACCGTGACGAGGTCTGTTACGCATTTGCAAGTTAAAGAGGGCCACAGAGGTAAAGAGGTGTAACATAGGAGAGGAGCGTTTGGTATCATCACTGGCAGCTCCCAGGTGGAGTCAGGCAGCTCAGGTAACCAGGTGGAAAAATACACCTGCACTATGGGCCAACTGCAAAGCCTAAAGAGGAATGAGTCCTAGAAGCTGGAAGTGAGTCAGCATTTCCCACTTTATGTTCCCTCGTCTGGAAGTCAATCGTGTTTTGGGTGTGGTCCGTGTTTAAGAAAAGCTGAAGGTGTTTTTTTTGGTTTTTTTGTTGCCCAACGTTAGCTTTTTACCTCTGGCAATTGCCTTTACGTCTAGGTAGCCCTGGCGATGAAAACTTAGGGGTTTGCCTACAAAAAAGACGTCATAATTATACCTCTTTATGAAGCGTTAGGGTTAGGGTTGTGAGAACGAAAGCAACATGGCATCAAGGAGCCACGTAGCTTACAATTTAACAAGCTAGGTAGGGGCTAATGCTATGCAGGCATTAGCGTCAAACCAGAGGACTAAGATGAGGCTGTATCATCAGACATTTTATAAAATGACCAAGAACAACTTAATAAAACCAACATGTAAAGTCATACTCCTCCAAAATAAGAACTTTGATGCCTTCTGTCACTTGTGAAATCTAGGGATGCTCCGATCGATGGACCACCGATCGGTATCGGCCGATATTCACTCTTAATAGTGTGATCGGTGCTCTCTATAAAGGCCGATCAGGAGAGCTGATAAGATGAGGCAAAATATGAATGAAAATGGCTTCACCAGTCTTGCCGTTGTTTAAGGTGTACGGAAAAGACAATGAAATAGCGGTATGCAACGTGTGTGAAGCAGAAATCCTGCAGCTCGGACCGCTGTGACGGACCGATGAGCAGAACACACACTTCAAGTTAGACCTAACACACTTAGCTATTTGATCTACCTCTGGAACAAGCTAAACTAGTTATACATATGTTTATTCTTCACTGTCGGGTCACTCATTACTGGATCAGTGAGCTGCATGAGACGATACTGACAGGCTGTCAGGAGAGAGGGAGAGAGAGGGGGGGAGAGAGCACTTCCGCAAATGTCTCCCGTGTTATCCAAAGTTAATGTAAACTTGAATAATGTCCTTCATTTGAATGTAATACTTATGTTGGTTGTTGTTTGTGGAAGCGGAAGCAAATTTTAAACACCACATTAAATGGAAGCTCCCATAGGCCCCGCCCACCCTATGATCGGATCGGCCGATTCTGATTCCGGTGATCGGCCCCCAAACACCCTGATCGGAGCATCCCTAGTGAAACACCAGCAAACCCATCACAACATACAACACATTAGCTTTTATGACATTTCCAGTTGTTGGAGTTTAAATACCTCGAATCAGAAGCCCTTTAATCGGTAAAGTGCCAAGAGTAGACTAACTCAAAATAAAGGACTCTCCATGGACCAAAACAAGAAGAAGCAGCATTTAAAAAAGCAACCAGACATATAGAAGTATAAGTGAAGTAGCAGCCAGTAAATACACAATGGTGTACATTGCACAAGAGATTAAGGTGTTTATGCTGACTCCTCACAGTAAACTCGTCTCCATTTAAATGCAGGAAAAGCCCTCTCTGATCCTCTTGTTTTCAGATAATCTCCATCTTGTTAGCGACCTGCTGATCATCTCATGCGTCTTAATCTGGTTAGGGACCCTCTTGACGGACCCGCTCTCATTAGTAACCTTCTTCTTCTCTGTAATGCAGTTTGTTATCCTCCCATTCATCTGCGCCTCGTTAGCGACCCTCCCGATCCTGTCACACTCGTTTCTACCCTCTCCATCATGTCTGCAGATTGTTTGTTAGCCACACAGTTATCTTAAAGTCGTGAGATTGTTTTGTAACCTCCCGGTTTTCCTTTACCTACTTTAGAGACTGTATACACATGTACAGTAGGTTGTTGATTTTACGCTCTAGTTCAGGGCTGTCAAAGTCAAACACACAGTGGGCCAAAATAATAAATGGGTACTAGTCGAGGGCCGGACTGGTTCAATGTTTATTGCAAAACTTATTGAAATGAACTTATTGCACATATTAAACCTGGAACTAACAAAGCTTAAATGATTGCCTATAAAAACAACATTAAACATTAAATAATCAGTTGCTTTCATTTCTTATGGCTCTATCTGCAGCTTCATTTCTTATGAGTACATTTCTCCACAGGCCAACAACAGCTTATTATTATTAAACTATTCCCCTCAAAGAACAACCCAAACATGCCCCGTTGTCGTGAGAAACAAAGTGCAGAAGGAAACATCCATGTGAACTGAGTGGGCTGCTCTGTGATGCTAGTTCAGATACTTGGCATCTCCTCTTGGGTGCAAGGTCATCAATGTTTGGGCTCAGGCTCTGAGCCGAGGAGACCCTCAGGATGGAGTGAAGGTGTGCGTGCAATATACCGGCGGGCCAGATCTAATAGTAATTAAAAAATTATCCTACGGGCCGAAATTAAATCTACCACGGGCCTGATTTGGCCCCCGGGCCTTGAGTTTGACACATGTGCTCTAGTTGTTTCTTGTCTGCTATCTGTCTTAATCAGTTCACAGATTTCTTGAAATAATGTTAAAGACATATATCGCATGTTTGTCTTGAAATAACACACAACGTTTAGATGTAATAACCTAAGAACGAGACATGTGTAGATATCTAAATGCTAGCAAAAGGGCTAACGTTAGCACACTAGCAAAGCCCCTCTTCTAATAACTGATTATTTATAATTCTGAATCTGACTTTGCGGCTAATATTTGTAATCAAGTTGACTTTTTAAAACAATGCTAAAAATCTGTAGCGATTTCTGTGAGATTTAGAGACTCTCTTTTCTCAGGCTATTATAAAACTAGTTTTGTAAAGACATCGTAATGCTAGCTAACACCTAAGCTAACGTTAGCAAAGCCTCTTTCCACACTTTCAATCTGTATTTAATTCTGAATCGAATCGTGAAGCCAAGATTTGAATTGATAACGGATATCTCACGGGATTTCTACGAGTATTCAACAAGTAATAATTTTGACAAAGACATTTTGAAAAAACAATCCTGCAACCTTTAACGAAAACATCACAACGTACGGCTAATGTTAGCAAAGCCTCTTTTCACATTTTGAATCCGTATTTAATTCTGAATCAAATCTTGAGGCCAATATTTGTGATTTAGCCGACTTTAAGGACTTTGAACGATGCTACCGAACATCTCTACTGACTCGTGTGAGAATTGTACCTGCTTTCAGGGAAGTTTTGGGATAATCAGCTTAACAATCATCACATTTGGACAAAAACATCAGAACTATCATCTATTTCCATCCCGCTGCTATCAGATATTCCCTCTCTCTGTGTCTCTGCTGCTTGATGTTTGAGGTAAGAGGATCTGAGGAGGAAGTATCTGCTCCTGTAAGACGAGCTGTAACACCCTCCTCCGTTAGCATCTGACCGGTGGCTGTTCGCTAACCAACCCTGACCCGCCGCCGCTTAATCTGAGACGAGGAGAGAGAGGAAAGCGATCACTCACTCGTCCTCAATCGTCCTCTGAGGGGTGGATAAGGAGGGGAATTGGTTTCACACACACACACACACACACACACACACACACACACACACACACACACACACACACACACACACACACACACACACACACACACACACACACACACACACACACACACACACACACACACACACACACACACACACACACACACTTACAATTTCTTATGGCTACTTTCCTTCAAGTTATAGCTCCCAGTACTTTTTCCTCCTTCACCTGTAGAAAGTGAAACCACCTGCAGAGGTCGTCACCTGTACGTCACTCTGACCCCCCCTCAGTGTCACATGACCTCCCAAAGGGTCTCACCTGAGGCTGAGAAGCACTGAAGGCACATCATCACAACAACAACCTCCAACCTGCTGCATGCACTCTCTGCTCACCTCTCACATCAGCAGGTGCGAAGTGAGGTCACACACAGTACACACACACACACACACACACACACACACACACACACACACACACACACACACACACACACACACACACACACGCACATACACACACACACACACACACACACACACACACACACACACACACACACACATACACACACACCCACACACACACACACACACACACACACACACACACATACACACACACACACACACACACACACACACACTCACACACGCACACGCACACGCACTTTTGTAGTTTTGTCCATCTTTTCTCAACATTTTCATTTCACACAAAAATTGTCTTTTATTTATAAAATTCAATAAATAAAAAGTAAATAGACTAAAGTTTGAGGAATGGAGCTGGGGTTTGGCTATAGAGACACACACACACTACTCACGCCCACACACTCCTGACACACACACTGTGCTGTTCACACCTTGCGTCAATATTAGTGTGTTTGCACACAGCGACCTTTGACCTTCGTGGTTCTGTCTGCTGGGAAGCAAACACACAGTCTGACAGTGAGAGGAGGAGGAGGGGGGAGGAGGGGGAGGAGGAGGAGGAGGAGGAGGAGGTTGGGAATAAGTAATCATGAGGAAAATGGGCAAATATAACTAACTGTAACGGTAACTGCTAGAATCCACTTCAAGACACTGGTGCTTGCGTACCATGCTGTGAATGGATCTGGCCCTTCCTACATCCAGGACATGGTTAAACCGTACACCCCAGCACGTGCACTCCGCTCTGCGTCAGCCAAACAGCTCGCTGCACCCGCACTGCGAGGGGGACCCAAGTTCCCATCAGCAAAAACACGTGGGTTTGATATCCTGGCTCCAAAATGGTGGAATGAGCTCCCCATTGAAATCAGGACAGCAGAAAGCTTACACATCTTCTTCAGACTGAAAACTCATCTCTTTAGACTCCACTTCGAGCGATAGAACTATTAACAATGCACTTATATACTAACAAAGGACTGGCTTATCTAAAGCCAGTTGAGTAGCACTTGAAATGTTTGGCTCTTTGAAACCTGATGTACTTATATGATTCTGTTTTCTTCAAGGTTGTATGTTGTTGGTCGAACGCACTTATTGTAAGTCCCTTTGGATAAGACCGTCAGCTAAATGTAATGTTAAAGGAGGAGGGAGATATTTCTGGTGGAAAAGAGTAGAGGAATGAGGAGGACATTGAAGGAGGATAAGAGGAAAGGAAGAATGTCTAAGATATAAGAGGAAGAGCAGGAGGAGGGAAAGGGAAGGAGTGAAGGTATGCACAGAGGAGATCGAGGTAGGGGGAGGAGTTAGGAAGAAAAGGGGAGGAGTTAGGAAGAGTGGAAGAATAAAATATCAAGACTCCAGGAATGAGGAGGAAATTATGTGAAAACAGGGGGAGGAGAGAAAGAAGAGGAATGAAAAAGAAAAGAGAGAGGAGGAAAAGGGGGAGAGGAAGAAAGAGGAGAGGAGGAAAAGGGGGAGAAGAAGAAAGAGGAGAGGAGGAAATGAGGAGAAATGTGAGGAGATGATTTATGAGATATGAGGAGGTGAAGTGGACGAGAGTGGATAGAAAACAGCAATATTAAAACAGCTGCACTTCATTTACACATTGTGTGTGTGTGTGTGTGTGTGTGTGTGTGTGTGCGTGTGTGTGCGCGCGCGTGTGTGTGTGTGTGTGTGTGTGTGTGTGTGTGTGTGCGTGCGTGCGTGTGTGTGTGGAAGGTTTAATTCCCTTCGTGTAGAGAGAGATGTTTGAATGTTAAGGCGACGGGGATGAAGGTGTCATTCACAGCTCAGTGACAGAGAGAGACGTCAGTGTGTGTGTGTGTGTGTGTGTGTGTGTGTGTGTGTGTGTGTGTGTGTGTGTGTGTGTGTGTGTGTGTGTGTGTGTGTGTGTGTGTGTGTGTGTGTGTGTGTGTGTGTGTGTGTGTGTGTGTGTGTGTGTGTGTGTGTGTGTGTGTGTGTATCCTGTTTGAAATTCTGCTCGTCTGTTATCTGACTCCATCCAAGAAATGCAGAGAAAGAAGGAGAGCGCATCAACACAGAAGAAGGGAGAGAGATTCCCATTCAGAGTTCAAATACACATTACATGTGAACTTCAGTATTCTGTATTTTCTTAATATACCGCTTTACACTCTGAATGCTCTAAACGAGTCATGTGAAGGTCATTTCATTGTTTTTACAATCAGTTAACCCGACGATGCTAACTAGGACCGGTTTCTAACCACTCACGATTCAGCGCTGAGCGTTCACATGGACACGGTGTCAGAAGCGGTAAATAAATACCATTTAAAACAAAAGCATCACGTAGAACATTACCCTGATCAAAGTCATAAAAACTGCATCAGATGGGACTTTTAATGTCTTTTAGTTTGGGGGAGGGGAGGGGTTCGGGGGAGAGACGTCCCTTTATTTATCATCGTCCTCATCACTCCATCCGTCTCTCTTCCTGCCGTCTGTCTGTCTGCCAGCTGGCAGCGTCTCACAGCATCATCAATAACTGGACTGATGGGAGATTGATGGAGACTAACAGAGAGGAACCTGTCTGTCTGACTGATGACAGGGAGACAGGGTGAGAGACAGGGAGACAGAGAGAGAGAGAGAGAGAGAGAGAGAGAGAGAGAGGAACCTGTCTGTCTGAATGATGACAGAGAGACAGGGAGAGAGACAGGGAGACAGGGAGACACAGAGAGAGAGAGAGAGAGAGAGCGAGAGAGAGAGAGAGGAACCTGTCTGTCTGACTGATGACAGGGAGACAGGGAGACAGGGAGAGAGAGAGAGATAGAGAGAGGAACCTGTCTGTCTGACTGATGACAGGGAGACAGGGAGAGAGAGAGAGAGAGAAAGAGGAACCTGTCTGTCTGACTGATGACAGAGAGACAGGGAGACAGATAGATAGGTAGAGAGAGAGACAGGGAGACACAGAGAGAGAGAGACAGAGTGGAACCTGTCTGTCTGACTG
>NC_136901.1:90940983-90949340 GCF_949606895.1 Notothenia rossii
AAAGAAAACTATAGAGAAGAGTTTAAAGTCCCCCACACCATATTGGTATATAATGCATTGGTTTCAGATGCTATCTGTTGGTATACATTCTGAGAGAAGTCCCACTTCCAGAGCTTTAATGTTCAGAAAGCTCTTTATGTTTCTCACACTGCCTGTGCTGCAGCAGCTCTTTTCACCCTCTGTCTGAAACCAGAGCCCAGTCTGCTCTGATTGGCCAGCTGGCCGGCTCTGTTGTGATTGGTCAACTGCTTACAGATGTCCCGCCCCTTTGCGTAGGGACGTCACTATGTTCTGGAAGTACACAAAACATCATAGCTGTATACAGGTATTATCTCATGGCTATGAACCAATCAGATTACTTGATTTGAGCTACCTATTTCAAAGTATGTCTTTAAATATGACTGGATATTATGGTATATATAAAACAGCCAAAACGTTTTTAAGCATTTTAGGAAAACTATTTGTATTATTATTATATCATTTTTATCAAGACTTAGTATAATATACCATGTTTATAGATGGTTATGGTGACGTATTAAAGTTCACACAGCACATATCAGTGTGTGTGGTATCTTTAAAACTCATTATCAGACCTGACCTCAGTATAAAGTAATGAACTAACATACACACCAGAGTTTGGCGCAGTAGTAAACAGCAACCAGGCTCTCACCGTTTGTGTTGATGTGTGTTTGGTTCCCAGTAAAGGCTCCATGGTTCTTCCCGCTCTCTGTCATTACTCTCGTCTCTGGAACGCCGCCGCTCGGTTAACCGCTGCACCTCCCCACCCATAAACCCCCCAAAACCACGGCTCCCAGCCCCACAGAGACACCCTGCCAAAACCAATCCCCACATTCCTCACTTTGTTTTCCTATCGCACCATGTGGAGGAGAACGAGCCTTTTCTGATCAATACTTTAGAAGTTATTTGTTATTTTTTTGCGGAGAAAGACTCAAACCATCATTATTTTTTCGAGGCTGATTACCAAAGAAAGTCAAAACTGGATTAATGTTTTGTGAAGTATCTCCAGCCATACACCAACACAAGAAGGTTTAAACAAAAAATAGACAGAGAAGAACTTTATTTCAGACATGAATGAAACCTCGAGTTGCACATAGATGGTATAATTTACATTGTAAAACGGACACGTCAAATCAAGCAATCTGATTGGTTCTTAGCCGTGATATACTGAGCGTATACCATGGGTAGAATTGTAAGTTACTTTTCACAACAAGTCAGTATCCCTCCGCCTCTGAGAAAAACAGTATACAGTTGGGCTGTTGCTTTTCATACTGGAACAAGAAAGCAGCGGAGAAGTAACGGGGCAGAAAGCCTCCTTTTGACGCAGCGGTCCAGACATAGACATCAAACGGCAACACATATTCAGTGTGCAGTTCCTTTGGCATTAGGGCAGGGATATCTAGATACTTTCCAAGGTTTGACATAATGAATTGTGCTATTAAAGCAAGCTTCACGTCGGGCCGAACCACACCCCTTAGCTGTGATATAATGAGCATATACCACGGCCTGTCGTGAGCTATTGCTTAAATATATATTGGTATTTAATGAGGCTATATTGCTTTAAATGGCATATTCCGGTATATAAAGGCATGTGTGGGGATGGTGCTAGTGTTATGGGAAGGTGTTATTATACTGCATCTAATGGTATAATCTAGTATGTTAGAGCATGATATGGTAAATGGTTCGGACACATAGTGGTTTCATATAATGACAGTAAACTATGGTTCGTAATGGCTTTGCTATCTCATGTTATTGAGAAGCAAAGGCCTTCCTCTTCTGTTTTCCCCCGATGAATATTTTCTGATCAATAATTCAAGTTGTTGTGTGCTCGTTAGTTTCTCCTCAGACAGAGTCTTGAAAACTTCACATTTGTATTGTTTTGAGGCTGATTACCGAAGATGACTATTGAGAAAAAACTGAGAGTCCGTAATTTTTGTTTTCTGAAGTATCTTCAAACTTTGGCCTGAAGAAGATCGTTAAAACTAACTGAGACAAAAACAATAGCCTCAAATACTAAAGAAAAATGATGTATTGGACAGAAAACTGTATTTGTGAATAATGACTTTGTATTAGGTGGTATATGATGGTATAAATTGCATATGTGGATATTTAATGGTATGTGTTGGAATGGCGATGGTATAATATGGTTTGGTATCGTATGGCATATAATGGTTTAATATGGAATTATATGGTAAATGGTTAAGATGCGTATTGGTTTGATATATTACATTGGAGTAAATGATGGTATATTATGGTTTGGAATGGTATTATACAGCATATAATTGTATATTATAGTATAATATGGTGAATAGTTGAGACACATGGTGGCTTAGTTTGGTACATTGGGGTATAGAAACACATTTTAAGGCTTGGTACGGTTTATTGAAATGCCGAGTCAGTCCTCTTCTGCTTTTCCCCCATTGACTATGGAGGGAAAAAGTGAGGGATGAGGAGAACAACCAAAGAAGAAGAAGAAAGGATAAAGAAAGGGAGAGGCTAATGCAGCCTGATGTATGAATCACAGGCGGAGGTAATTGAGAGGCGGCGCGAGAAACTATCCTCCATCACTGTCTTCTCCCCTCCATCCCTCTCTCTGTAAACACTGCTACTGTACCGCCTGCATATTAATGCTCTGATTCACCCTGTGTGTGTGTGTGTGTGTGTGTGTGTGTGTGTGTGTGTGTGTGTGTGTGTGTGTGTGTGTGTGTGTGTGTGTGTGTGTGTGTGTGTGTGTGTGTGTGTGTGTGTTTGTTTGGATATAAAGTGACTTATGGTGCAAGTGTCCTTACAAGAGTTGGTGTTGTTGTTCTTGTTGCTGGCAGCAGTGGAAGTGTTTGTGTGTTCTTTGGCTGACACTATCACTTAGTTCATACTCAAGATGGTTATGGGAATGGGTCAATATTTCAAGAAAATGTTCTTAGCGCTCTTGTTTTCCCCAGAGACAGATGAGAAGATGGATGTGTGTTTTGTTCTTAGGTTAGCTTAGCACGAAGACGTGAAGCAGGGGGGAAACTTTTTGCCATATAGAGTTTGATCTTGAAGGGATAGTTCGGCAGCAGCTATTGTATTTCAGAAGCCTTATCAAATCAATATTAATGTAGAATCACTCGTCACCAACTTCAGCTTGAACCTCAGGATCCATGTATCTGTGATCCTCTCCAGAATGGAAGTAGTCATCACATACAGAGCATCAACTAGTTCCTGAACAGTGTCCTTCACATGCTGATATCCAAGAGAGGGAGTTACACAGTCACAAGATGCACCTGATTGGACGGTATCGGTATACCGTTAAGCCGCTGGACAAACGGTGCTGCTATCGGTATATCTGTTACGTCTACTTCCTTAGTTTAACTTTAAACCATTCTGGTTGGTTGAGAACCCTCATCCCGTGTGATGTATCCGGTTTGAGACCCCTCTGATTGGCCACTGTAAATGCCACTCCTCATCTCTCTCTCAACAGCGCTCTTATTATTGTTGAGAGACTCCCGCAGGCATGGCGGACAGAGCGAAGCGATCGAAGGTCTGGGTGCACTTTAAAAAAATGTAGTGGCGATAGTGCAAGGTGCAATCTATGTGCTCAATTAGTTGCTTGTAAAGGGGGTAACACAAGCAACTTAATGAAGCATTTGCAACCGAGACACTCATTGAATCTTAAACGATGCTAGCGATACTGCTAGTGCTAATAGTGCTAGCGGGCTTCAGCCTCGCCGTGTGTAAATGTGACCTGAGCGTAGGCTCGCAGGCAGGTCAGCTGCGGCGCACGGGTAATATGTTTTGTTTACCTGGGTGAAGTCTTGCAGGCACATCGCCTTGTCTTGTTTTAGTTTATTAACACCAAATTATTGAAAAGTATCGATAAGAGTATCGAAAAATACCGATAAGCGATACAATCCTAATGATACCCATCCCTACTCGTCACTGGCTTGAGCTTGAACCTCAGGATCCATGTATTTGTGATCCTCTCCAGAATGGAAGTAGTCATCACATACAGAGCATCAACTAGTTCCTGAACAGTGTCCTTCACATGCTGATATCCAAGAGAGGGAGTTCCACAGTCACAAGATGGAGGAATAGAAAGCAGTATTCAATGTTTACTTCAGATTAGCTCCACGTCAGAAATGAGCATGCTTGTCATATGTCTCTCCATAGAGGCTGAATCATCATGTTAATCACATAGCTATCATATGCCTCAAACAGTCCTGATGCTCTTCTAGGTAATCACACATCCTGTCATGTTCACAGCTACAGTTGGGATACCTTTGTTATCAATCCAATCCAACTTTATTTATATAGCACTTTAAAAAGTTTGAGACCAAAGTGCTGTACGGAGAGATAAGCTCACAAAACATAAAATAAATATATTTAAAATAAAAGATACAAACACAAAACAAACCAGATTAAACGTAGTGATTAAAAAATAAATAAATAAAATAAAACAGCCATATAATAAAAACAATAGACCACTGAAAGCAAATAAAAGCAACAATCTAGTTGTTTCTCAAGTTTCTTATTCATGTTACTCTGATACTGGAAGAGGACATTCAGTATTTTCCCGACACAATCCATTGAGCAAAACACTTACGGCCCGTCCACACTACAGCTTAAAAAAAAGCTTGTCGGTGGGCATGTCTGAAGCTCGACCAGCAACCAATCACATGAATCTCCCGCCCCTGACACACAAGCAGCGGTTTGATTGGCTAGAGCTTGTACTGGCTTATGATTTGATTGGCTGACGCTTCCACCGAAAGCTACAGAAGCTTCAAAAGTTGAACATTGCTCAACTTTTGCAGCCTGAAACACTAGGAAAGCTCCGCTCTGCTACCCACAATTCAGTTCGGCGAAATGGGCAGACGCGTTGGAAACCGTTTTTGAAGCTGTCGAAGCTGTAGTGTGGACGGGCCGTAACAGAGAGGTGCAGTGATGACGCAGTTTTGTTTTCCTACAAGGAAGTTAGCGTCTTAAGGGCTTCCACAAAAGCCAATGAGGTTTCTCCATTGACTTTTGCAGAAAATAAACTCGGTGGCAAACCTATGATACTTACACAGGAAGTGCTGACTCATCAACATGTTTTTTTGCTTTTATTGTATGATAAATATGCAGGTCTCCCTTGTAAATGAGATCGATGATCTCAAGGGACCAATCTGTCTAAATAAAGGTTTGAAATGAAATGAAATAAAAAGGGTTGATTCAGATTTACCAACAACACAAACACTTTTACCCACTTTGAGCGATTGTTTTTTTTAAAATTCACGACAGAACCTGATATTTGATAAACTCTTGACAAACAACCTTACAGTTTTGGTCACTAAATATGTCAGATACATTTAGTATATTTAGCTTAGAAAGTTGCATTAAAAGAAAACTCAATTTGTGTCTCTTTTGATGAAGCTAGGGTAGCAGTTTCCCCCCGCTACCGGAGTTTGGGCTAAAAACAACATTTTAGGGTTTATTATAGTGTTTAACGGGAACACAAAGCAAAAGGAACCGACTATCTATCCTCTCTCTGGTAAAACTCTTCCTAAAGTGCTGCACTGTTACTTTAGCAGAGCAGTTTGACCACACACACACACACACACACACACACACACACACACACACACACACACACACACACACACACACACACACACACACACACACACACACACAGATAATTGGATAATAAGTTAGAGGGCATTGTGTCTTTTTATCGGTTTAATTTATTTTCCTGTTTATCATAAAGTGTTTCTCCCCTCTCTCCGACGCGGCTCATTATTCACTCACACACTAATCACTAAATACTCTGTAACATAAAACAATAATGATAACACA
Organism: Notothenia rossii; assembly: GCF_949606895.1. NCBI lineage: Eukaryota > Metazoa > Chordata > Actinopteri > Perciformes > Nototheniidae > Notothenia > Notothenia rossii. The sequence goes on from NC_136901.1 coordinate 90,946,813, forward strand.
CAGCAGTCAATATCTGTAACATCAGGAGCACTTTAACACACACTCAATCTCTCGTTATAACTCACTGACGGTGTGAGGCTCTACGGCGGCAACGGGATGCTCTGTGGCCGTAGAGTGGTTGGCACGGATACACACACACACGCACACACACACACACACACGCGCACACACACACGCACGCACGCACGCACACACACACACACACACACACACACACACACACACACACACACACACACGCATATTACGCACACACACTGCTGACATACCTGAGATTTCACCGTTGTTGCCGTGGATACTAAAACTCTTAATGGACCATTTTTGTAGTTTTTTCCTTTAATAGTAGTTTAAGGCATTGTTTATTTTAACATGCAGCCCAACAACAATTAATTACAGCAACACTGTGTTAAAAGTCAATAAATACAAAGTAATTAGACTAAAAACTAAGGCTTTTACGTGACAAGGGCTCAATAATAATGTGCAAAACTCCACATTAATTTATTTTAATAGAGATTAACCGGAAAATGATCTTTGTTTTTTGTTGTTATTTGATAAACACTGTGCAAATTTACTTTATGAGGGTTTAGTTAGCTTCAAGTTAGCATCACGATAAACGTATTTATCAAAGAAAAATGACACGAGAAAAGGATCTTTTATCATAGTTTACATCTCACTTCCTGTTTCCGTCTTCCTGTCCGCAGTTTTTGTTGAATTTAGTTTTTACTTTCACTTCAGATAAAGTGTTTAAGATCAAATAATATCTAATAACTCTTAATTGATTTTTTTCACTGCAAAATCCTAGCGATCCTATTGATGATGATATATGGTATCTTTTGTCCAGCAGGAACATTAAGCAAATGAGACGTTTGGCAACCCAGAGGCTGTTATCTCCACTGGAGTTTAAATAACACTTTGTTTTATTGTTAAAAAGTTGATCTGACATGTAGTAAAGTGAGTTTTCCACAATCATTTCCCAATAAGACCTTAACTGATCTATGTCCAGCTGTGGCTTCTCTTAAAAACACATTCAAACAACTGTGTCTGAAAACTCTGGATTCACTTCCTCCCTCTTTAATTATAACGACAGTGAATCATAAAGCATCGACTGTGCTGCTGGAAACATTTTCTACAATAAAATCTAATAAAGAAAAGCAGACGCTGTGGCTTTCATTCCCCTCTTTGTCTCTGGCCCTAAAAAACATTGTTATTAAATTATCCGCCGGCTGACAAACCCCAGCTTCCTATAGAGGTAAACATGTTTCTGCCTCAGACCGCAAATTAACGAACGAGGAGGAGCTGCTGCTGCCGCGGCAACGCTTTAATTAACGAGCAGAAAGTGAGCTCAAAGTGGAGATACAGAGCTTCACCCGGCAGACACTGTTGTTAACACAACATCTCTATATCCCTGCTTTAGTGACACCTAGTTCTACCGGCCCTTTAATTAACTACTAATTTCAGACCGAACTTCCGCGGGTCGATTCTCAGGAACTCTCCGGGAGAGCGCTGTGTAATTTGGTGGTAGGAAAAAGCCTTGAATTGGTTGAGAACCGTCTCATTATCTTTGAGTTTTAAAGGAAATTTTCTTGCAGAAGTAATAAGAGAACTGCAGAAACTCATAACAGCTGATTTATTCATTTAAATGACAGAGGATGTGTAGGAAAATCGTTAAAACAATGCTATCTTGAATTCCTTTTTTTGTGTATCAGCGGTCTTAAGAATTGCTTGGTTAATTCCTGAAAAGAACAGCTCATTTTCTGAGATAATTGTGATTATTTCAATAAATAGGTAAGACCAGGATATGTGAAAGGGGGGCGAAACATAACAATGCCATTAAGGTTGTAGTAAAAACTAGCAAACATTTATTTAATATCTCCAAAAAAACTAAGAAAAGGGAATGAGCTCCTCAAACAGTTTTTTACCGACCATTAGTCTCAAAGATTAAGGAAAAGCAAATGTATTCACATCTTACATTTATCATTCATTCATGACGCCTGTTATTCACTGTCTTTACCTTGAGAGATTGTGCAGTTCCTCCCTGAATATAAAGGGTTAGCAAGTGGGCAGAAACAGGATGAGGCAACCGCACGTTTCAATATACGTTTTTAGGGAGTTAGTGTTTCCATCAGAAGAAATTCCAAAGTATTTCCCAACTTTCCCAGAAAATAAGACGGAAAGTTTGTTCACAGTCGGCACCAACTGTTGGATAAAGTGCTTTCAGAGAGCCTGTTTAAAGCCAGGGGGGGTCAGAGGTCAGAGGAAAAATTTGGGAGTGAGAATGACTGTTTCTACTAGTAAAAACAGAAGAGATAAACCTGCATGTAAAACCATAATTCAGACGTTTGAGAAACCTGTTGTACAGGAAGCACCTCTGTTAGAATCAGAAGAATGTGCAATAAAAAGATAACATGAGATATTAAAGTTAAAGGGGACCTATTATGCAAAATGCACTTTTTGATGTCTTTTATACATAAATATGTGTTCTACCGGTGTGCCGGGGAAATCACGCAGCGTCAGAGAATAAAACCCTC
>NC_136901.1:90952040-90954540 GCF_949606895.1 Notothenia rossii
CCTCCTGACCTTATCTGCGAACACTACTGCCTCATAGACTTGTGACTGTGTGTGTGTGTGTGTGTTTTTGATCTAGTCACTGCCATATGTGGCAGACTGGATTAAAATGTAGAGCTCAGTGAGTCTTCACCTAAAACAGAGTAAATATAGGGATAGAAAATGTAGGGCGTATGCATATTCTTGTATTGTTGTTGAACATTTCCTAATCTTTCAAAATGACTTCATAGACCAAACCGCTTGGTGTTCGTTGGAGGTCTCGCTAAAATTGTGAAATGGCTCGTAAATGCATTGTATTCTATATAAAGTTGTTGAATGAGGATTTCTGGATTCCCAACATTTTCTTTACATTGTTTAGTGAACATTATCATGATTTGTGCTTTCCCGTCAGAAACCGTTATACTCGAAAAGTTGAAATTGACCCACTTCCTGATTTCTGTCTGTTTTATGATCTTTTCGCTGAAATCAGGAGCGTAAAAAAGCTTCACGCAGCAGTCAAAACTTCACACAGGAAAAGCTGGAAACTATTCTTCTTCGTCTCGTTGAAGCTGGACGACAGCCGAGCGAAGAAATCAAAACCAAATCTCCCCTCTCACATCTCTCCATCTTTTCATCCCTCCACCTTTCCCTCATGCTTTCATCCTCCCTCGCTGCGTCCTGCAGCCAATTATAAACCGGCTGCATTCCTGATGGAGGAGGAGGAGGAGGAGGAGGAGGAGGAAGAGGAGGAAGAAGGAGGTGTTTTAGGGATTAACATACCAGAGCTGTCAGCTGAAAACCACCTCATCCTACTTTTAGCTCTTTTTCTCCTTTTCCTCGCTCAATCTGAAGTTTTACCGGCTGGGTGTGAAACTGTAGAAAAAACACTTTGCAGTAAATGTCGACCCATGCTAAAACAAAAGTACACACTAGAAACTGATATAAAAACTTTAAATCATGTACAAAAATGAAGATTCACCTGCAAACAAACAGAACAAGCACAGGCTTGAAAAACGTATATAGATGTATTTGAAAAGACATACAAATACCTCACTTTGCATGATTTTAGAAATACTTCAACTCAAGCAAGACATTGTTCTGAAACTGTCTGTGTGTATGCTCCTATCGTCACTGAATTACTGACATACCGACGTCGTTAAATCAGTAAAGAAAAACAGAGATCTCCTTCGTATTCGTTCAGAGATTGAATGAAAATTGCTTGTTATAAATGTACGTTTAAACGCTGGACTGTCTTTGGTATATATAATAACGTTGTGGCTTTGTTTGTGTCACATGACGTTAACTTGAGTGTTGAAGATTGATTCAGCGGCTTGACATTTTTTCTGGAGACAGTGAATGGAGCGTTTTATGTTTCGGGCACATTAATGTTTGGTTTTGAAAACTATTTGGGGACTTTTAAAATATGCACAAAGCAGCAAAAGTGGTGATTTCCGCCATGGCTAATGAAGACGTTGTTGGTATCTAGAGATAAGCCCCGCCTCCTCTCCGGTGCTTAGAGTGGCGGGAGTGAACACCAATGATGGCGCGGTCAAACTCGTTCAACCTGTGGTGAATAATTGCCACTTTGAACGCACCATAAGATATTTTCAATACTCACATCTATTGTACTAAAGTAAGAATCCATGGTAGTTGTGATAGTCCTTTATGCTGTATAATTGATCGCATGTCATGGAGTGTAATAAGGTGTCCATGGACCTTTCTATGAGACAACTTTATTTACCTAACAGGTCTTCAGCCATGGTACACATACAAACTTCTAGATGCAGGCTTACACACATACACATACTAGGGCTGCACGATATTGAAAAAAACTGACATTACGATATTTTTTTCACCTGCGATATATATTGTGTTTTTTTTAACTATATTTAACCGAATGAAGGATTTTAGTCACGGACGTCTGGACCTTAACTGGTTGACTCATCATACCTTAAGTCATGATCTAACATGTCATGATAATGCATGTTGCTTACCCTCAAATAAGGGGGTTCATCTGTGAATGAAGAAGAGAAGAACCTTTTTGTATCCAAAATAGTTCCAGATGGCAGATGTTGCTTTTCTTTTTGGAAGTAAATCTTCATTCTCGTCGGTATTGTCCTCCTGTGCCTCGCTCATTTTTTACCGGTGTTTTGATGGTCTGCAAACTAGCGGGGCGGGGCCTGCTGTGATCTGATCGAGAGTGATTGTGATTGGTGGTTTGCTGTGCATGCACTCAAGTACCCCTGACATGAGAGCTGCGCATGTTTTCCTTTTGTAGCAAGCAGCAAAATAATCGTAACATGACGTGTTTGAGTTAATTTACTTACTTAATATCGCACGTCCTAAATATATATATATTTTTTAAATGAACATTTTAATAAAATTGCACGTCCCTGCGATGTGAATATCGCGCATGCGCATATCGCGGTTATCGCCATGACACGATATATCGTTCAGCCCTAACACATACTACTCAGTATCACTCCGCGCAACATCAGTAACATCCCGATAGTATATGTGAGTG
>NC_136901.1:90959540-91014540 GCF_949606895.1 Notothenia rossii
TGATTTTGATAACATTTGGTCTGATCGTACAGCACTATGCACTGTATTAAAAAACACAGCTGCTGTGGGAACATGTATTTGCGTCTGCTGGTCAGCGTTATTTTCATCTTTGAGGTTTATCTCATTCCCAGACATAGACATAGTTTTGCATACGGTCGGTCCGATGGAAACTCATTTCCCTGCTTCTTCATTGGATGTAAAGTCTCCACGACTTTACATAAAGAAACACAGAGCTGCTGTTTGCCGATGCTTCACTTCATGCACTGCTCTCTGATCAGCGTCCATTATCAGTCATTACACACAAAACAGTGGAGGAGGATGTGTTTAGGTCATTGATGCAGGAAAGAGTCCTACAAACCAGGCATGACTCAGCATTTGAGCACTTCCTGTTCCCTGGAAGTGAGTGGTTTCTGGTGTTTTTCGTTAGAAGCCTGAAATAATTTCTGTGGTTAACACAAGCTAAAGAGATGTTTGTTCTACGCCATAAAATACATCAGTAAATACATCAGTAAATACTCCACTGGTGATTTTAAAAATGTTGGTTGCTAACAAGTTTCTAAATGATGCGACTAAACGTCATCACAGCCAACATTAGTCGCCTTTAGCTAAGCGGTGGTGACGTTAAGTCATGTGACCGTGCTGTAGTTCCTTTATAGCACAGCATTAGCCACCGTTAGCTTAGCGGTGGTGACGTGACGTCATGTGACCGTGTTGTAGTTCCTTTATAGCCCAACATTAGCCACCGTTAGCTTAGCGGTGGTGACGTGACGTCATGTGACCGTGTTGTTGTTCCTTTATAGCACAACATTAGCCACCGTTAGCTTAGCGGTAGTGACGTGACGTCATGTGACCGTGTTGTAGTTCCTTTATAGCACAACATTAGCCACCGTTAGCTTAGCGGTGGTGACGTTAAGTCATGTGACCGTGCTGTAGTTCCTTTATAGCACAACATTAGCCACCGTTAGCTTAGCGGTGGTGACGTGACGTCATGTGACCGTGTTATAGTTCCTTTATAGCCCAACATTAGCCAACTTTAGCTTAGCGGTGTTGACGTAAAGTCATGTGAGCGTGCTGTAGTTCCGTTATAGCCCAACATTAGCCACCTTTAGCTTAGCGGTGGTGACGTGAAGTCATGTGACCGTGCTGTAGTTCCGTTATAGCCCAACATTAGCCACCTTTAGCTTAGCGGTGGTGACGTGAAGTCATGTGACCGTGCTGTAGTTCCTTTATGAAACCCCCAAAAGCTTCATAGGGCCTTTTTACATACATGAGAATAGCACATGAAACCGAGCTCCACGTGAATTCATGCTTCCGCTCTCTTCTGCACGGCTGCAGATACAGATCTCTGATCAGCAGTAAGAGTAAGAGCTTCATGCCCTGAATGAACTGAACAACATGTACTGTGTTGTGTGTACTTGTGACTGCTCCTTGTGGCTGTGTTTTTGAGATTTATGTTATTTAATTGTTCTTCGAGGCTGTGGAAGTACATTTCCCCCAACAGAGGACAATAAATTATCTATATGTATCCCTCCCTTTCCCACATTCCTCACTTTTCCCCTTAAATACCTCCAGGAGGTCTGCAGGGTGTCACAGTGTGTCACACATTGGCCTCCGGAGCATTTCCACTTCACCACATGGATAATTACACTGTGGGTGTGATGGTGCTGTAGTATCATGAGGTTAATGTCACAATACTTTATTTATCCCGGGGGAAATTGGGTTTTGTGATAGTTGCTCCATCCTTGAAAATATATATTTTTTAAAGTGTGCAATAAAATAAATAAAATATATTAATATTAACATAACATTGAATAAATTAAAATAAGAGATACAATTAAAACATAAAGAAAACATTAAATAACATTTTTTTTTAAAAACTTAAATAAAAAGTTCTAACTAAAATATGTATATAAACATACAAGGTTGAATTAATTGTGCAATAAAAGTTAAAATAGAATACACATATTTATAAAAACATTAAACGTTTAATGAAAATGTCCAATAAAAGATCAAATATAATACATTTATTTATATAAACATAGGAAGTCAAAGTAAAATTGTTCCATAATGTGAAACACTACATGTATTACTTAATTTAACACGATTGAAGTTAAAAGTACAAAATAAAATAAAAAGGTGAAAGTGTTTTATCGCAGCGTTGCCCTCAATAACACATGTCTTTAGTTTCAGGACAAACAACAGCAGATGTTCTGCTCATGTGAGCATGTGAGCATGTTATATGGAAACACACACACACACACGCACGCACGCACGCACGCACGCACGCGCGCGCACGCACACACACACACACCTGCCCAGACAATCACTGCCTGCAGCGTCGTGCTCACAACCTCCACTCTGAGAGAGAAGGTAGATGCAGAGAGGGAGTGCTGTTCTGACTGCTGGGCAGTTTTATTCCTGTACACACACACACACACACACACACACACACACACACACACACACACACACACACACACACACACACACACACACACACACACACACACACACACACACACACACACACACACACACACACACACACACACACACACACACACACACACACACACTTTCCCTCTCTACCTCCCTTTGTCCCGGCTCCTCTCTCTCTCTCCCTCCATCTTTTTTTTTCCTCATTCATCCTCCACTCGAATCCAACACAGTTGTGTCGAATTATCGCTGGCAGCCGCTCCTCACGTGGGCCCAGTGTGTGTGTGTGTGTGTGTGTGTGTGTGTGTGTGTGTGTGTGTGTGTGTGTGTGTGTGTGTGTGTGAGAGAGAGACTGTGCATGTGTAAGTGTGTGTTGGTTGGTTTAGGAGTGTGTGTGCATGCATACTTGATAAGGACAGACTGTTATAAGCATGCACAATGTAGCCTCACACACTCTTATCTCCCACAGAGGGAGGTAATGAGGATCACACACACACACACACACACACACACACACACACACACACACACACACACACACACACACACACACACACACACACACACACACACACACACACACACACACACACACACACACACACACACACACACACACACACACACACACACACACACTGTGAGTTATCTCCCTCTCCGTGTCTCGGCTGACAAACAGCCAGCGAGGCTTCGTGCGTTTCTCCTCTCGCTGGTTTTTAATCATCTCTGAACAATGTAGCCCAGTGAACGCCTACTCCTCCTCTTCCTCTTCCTCCTCCTCCTCTTCCTCTTCCTCCTCTTCCTCTTCCTCCTCCTACTTCTCTTCCTCTTGGCCTTTTTTAAATCCCTCTCAACTTTCAACTCACTATCTTCCTCCATCCTCCTCCTCTTCCTCTTCCTCCTTCTAGCTCTTCCTGCCTCTGACTTCCTGTCTTCCTCTTTCACCCTAACCTGGATCTCCTTCTGCTCCACATCCACCTCCTTTTCTCCTCCTCTGGTCCTTCTTGTTTTTAAACTTCCTACCTCAAGTTTCCTTCATCTTCATCCTCCCACACCTCCTCTTCCTTGAACAATAGCTCCAGCCTCTGAACAATCTTTGTATAAAAGTAACTTGTAATCAAACGTTGGTTTCCTGTCACTACCCGATCTGCAGCTCTGCCCTATCTGCAGTGCGCATGTGCGAGATGGTCCGCCATATTGGACAACTTCATACGGCAACCCAAGTAGGACACTTGACACAGTGGCGTTTGGCAAAGCTCAAAAAGAAAACTCGAGAGAGATGAGTTATTCTTATTACAACGTGACTTCACTATTATTGAACAACTCGTTTTATTTGGGGTTAAGTACATTGTCAGTATAAGTGAGAAATGGATTCAACTTCTGTTAGACAGCTATATGCCATACGTTCACAGTAAATATGTATTCAGTATGATAGCTGTCTAACAGATGTTAAATCCATTTTTAATAATATTGTAATACCAATAACTCATCTCTCTCCAGTTTTCTTTTTGAGCTTTGCCAAAAGCCACTGTGTCAAGTGTCCTACTTGGGTTGCCGTACGGAGTTCTCCAATATGGCGGACCCTCTCACACATGCGCACTGCCTATAGGGCAGAGCTGCAGATCGGGTAGTGACACAAAACAAAACAGTAACACTCTTTAGTTTCCTGGGTGTTTATTTGTGTCACTGTCAGATTCTCCGATGCCTCGCTGCTTCCTCCTGTCGGCCATCTTGAACAAACCGTGTGTCTCCTCTTGAATTCCTCCGCTCTGCAGCTCACGTTTTCACTCAGAGATGCTAATGGAGGTCAGTTTCTATGGATTCAAGGAGAAATGGTTCATCACGACTCCTTGTTTTGCATAAAAGTGCATTCAGCTTTGCAGAACTGTGAATATTCCTCAGTGGAGAGACTTTATTTAAAGTGCAGAATGAACAGTTTGATGTTGAAGGAGATCCTTGAATTCTTAATGACTGACCTTCATTACAATGTATTCAGTAAACGCACGCATGTCCATTATGTCCTGTTTGAAACACAGACTCTTAATAACAGTAAACTGATGAGGATAAATAATAGAAACTAAACAATGCATAGATGTTTTGCTTAAACGTCGTTGGTGTAAAACCTCTTCAAAATAAAATGGAAATCGGAAATCTGCATAACTCCTCGCCAAATTAACTGCCGGGCTATTTTTGGGGGATGATTAGATCCTTGCATTTACTTTTGTACAAGTTTTAAGGATGTCATTTCTACACTGCAAGACTACGATGGGTGGATGAGGACAGATGAGGAGGGAACGTTTGTGGGACCCAATAAATACCAGAATGAAGCATACCAGTAAAGAGTGGTGCAGGAATGAGTCCTAAAACCCGGAAATGAGTCAGCATTCTCACTTCAAAGTCATGTGACCTAGCTGTAGTTCCTTTATAGCCTAACGTTAGCATTTTACGTCTGGTGATTGCATTGACGCTTCAAAAATTACAAAGTTGTTGAAATATTTGGGGATTCTCCTTCTGAACAAAATGTGTATGTATCGTAAACATTTGTTGGCCACAAAGCTTCCAATATACCGAAATCCGATGGAAAAAATCCCATTATTTTGTATCGAGGGAGCCTCTGCGATGCTAACTTCCTGTCTGGCCAACAAAATATTTCATCCCTGCATCACTCTATGGTGGTACGCTACTTAAAAAGTGAAAATAACTCACATATATAACTGTTATTCGTATAATGCTGTGTTCACTGGGGCAACAGCAAACGCAACTGGTCACAGAACCTCCATCACAGAGCCAAAATGGCGGCCGTTAACTGTAAGAAGTGTCAACTTTGTGAGCACTGAGGGCACCATCCGGTACCTTTGCAGTCAGAATAGCACATGTAAGCACAAAAGTAATAGAAAAGAGACCCAGAATGGCTGATTTTCTAAGATTCATGGTTGAGTTGAGGCAAAAAATAGGGCAGCGAGGGACACCGGTGCGTACGTTCAGGCAGATGGTGGCCATTTTTGTCCTCAGCATGACTCCGATCTGGAACAAGAGGCTGAGGTGGAGGTTGTTCTGGATGCCGGTTGGTCTTTATATTCCTCCCCTCTGATCTGCTCCACTTTCCCATGGTGCAACCTGCTGAGACGGCACTTCTATTTCCAGCAAACAAACACATGCACGAGTACAAAAAGGGCAGAAAAGCAGGGATTTTACAGAGTGTGTGTGTGTGTGTGTGTGTGTGTGTGTGTGTGTGTGTGTGTGTGTGTGTGTGTGTGTGTGTAAGGTGACAGGGATGGAGATGTGATCCGCTTCATTTCCCTCTTCATGTATATATAGATGTGATTTATTTCCTAATGCTCACGCAGCAGAATAAGCAGGAAACAGTTATTAATAACACAAACTGCCTCTCGGAATGCACAAATATGTAACGGAGAGGCCGCTGCAGGTATAAGGACAATCTGAATATCTGGCAAATGGAAATGTTTGTTATAGAGTGTGTTCCTGGCAGTATAAAACCACCATGTGTGTGAAAAAAATTTTTTTCCTTACAACGGCAAACAACATGTTCCAAAGCGAACAGAACAACGTGGATGTTTTTAATTTGACTTCCATCCAGCCACCAGTAGCCATGGATAAAACATGTGTTTCAACACATTTCAAATGAGAGTTTGAGACTAAACACTGAGAAATAATCAGTCATGTGAAATATAATCCTTAATTTCAAGACAAAATGACACGAGGGTTACATTCAACAGAGTGAAATGACCTGGAAGTACCTGAGCGTCAGCCATGATACAAGTTTTTCAAGTTCTCCTGAACGGAAAGGAGCTAAAATGCTTATTTAGCATCTGATACACTGCCACCCTTTACGAAAGGAAAGGAGATAGGAGATGAAGCCGTCCCACAATTCCTTGCAGCCGCAACATTTAACATAACATAACATTTAACATAAAACAACATTTAACATAACACAACATTTGGACGTTCATGGCACGGGGAAGGAAGAAGGCAAGCACATTTGTGAAGTGGCCAAATTGTGGTATTACACTTCTCTTCTCATCTGGTCTGTGTCGTAATTTTGGCCCATAAAGATTATTTCTCATTGACTTACAGTGGGAAGGAGACGTCTTTTTAGCCAGTCTGAACACTTTCATCGCCCTTATTTGAACAATTAGGGTCTGAAAGGGACTTATGCTTCATGGGATGACCTGGGTACTTTCTGAATCTACAGTCTCCCGAGTGTGGGCTTCTGAGCGAATGAACGGTGCCCAGTTCTCTTGATACATCCATGCTTCACGTAAACAAGTTATCGGTACAGAATAAGTGCAGATCATGTATGTTACGGTGCTGATTCAGCATTTTATAACTTATGTCAAAGTCTTTATATGTTTTAATCTAATTACTGCAATATGATCGAATAAAGTTATACAGTGTTATTGAGTTGAGTTGTGTTTCCTAAACTTTATTTATTTTACTCATTTACCGACGTCTCTTTCCCAATACAAGTCGATGTTTTCGTCTGTGTTGGTTTCCCAGTTTCCATGACGGTTATAAAGTCTGTTGATAAGAGGGTTGCTGGTTTGAATCCCTGCACAATAAATACTTTTTGTGAAGCGACAGCAAATCGTTCAGGCGCTGCAAAGGGAAAAAAAAGCTGCTTAGCAAAAGTGTGAGATGAGGGCATTAAAAAGAAGAGCTGAACCCTGGTGTGTTTCTGTGATGAGCTGCTGGTTTTACTGGTTTCTGGGTCCTGACAGCGCCCGGTTGCTATGGTGACGAGTATCTGCCGAGCCAGGGATGCTCTTTATCAGCCCGGGCCGGTGTGTGTGTGTGTTTACGTGTGTGTCAGTGTCAGTGTGTGTATGAGTGTGATTGAAATGTTTGACCGTGCATTGTGTTCCTTTGAATGGGGCAGCTTTTGTTTGAAAGCACTCAATGTATTTGTACTGTGTGTGTGTGTGTGTGTGTGTGTGTGTGTGTGTGTGTGTGTGTGTGTGTGTGTGTGTGTGTGTGTGTGTGTGTGTGTGTGTGTGTGTGTGTGTGTGTGTGTGTGTGTGTGTGTGTGTGTGTGTGTGTGTGTGTGTGTGTGTGTGTGTGTGTGTGTGTGTGTGTGTGTGTGTGTGGTTGTGTTTGTGAGTGGCGTTCGTCCTCCCCTGCAGCGCTATAGGGAGGCTAATTGTTTTCTAATTACATAACCATCAACCACACACATCCGACAGCCACCTTGCACCCCCCCCCCCCACACACACACACACACACACACACACACACACACACACACACACACACACACACACACACACACACACACACACACACACACACACACACACACACACACTAAATGGAGCAGTGAGGTGTGTGTTCATCCTTACGCTTCTATGAAAACAATGTGCTTTAGGACAGAATGTGCGTGGGCTTCAGGATAAAATAACTGCACTTTGTATTAGGATTTAGAACGAAGCAATTTCCTCCAACACATTTTAGGTGAAAGGCTAAGGGGCGGGACATATCTAAGCTGTTGACCAATCACAACAGAGCCGGCCAGCTAACCAATCAGAGCAGACTGGGCTCTGGTTTCAGACAGAGGGTGAAAAAAGGTGGCAGTATGAGAACAATAAAGAGCTTTTTGAACATTAAAGCATGGAGACATGTCCCAGTAGAGACACTACATGCAAATACAAGCCCTAAATGTTTTCTTGTTCTGTCAGTCAAAATCCTTAAACATATTTGCATTAATAATGCTTGGATTTCCATATTTGAGATGCAAAAAAAAACATCTATATCAAACACGATAGATATATTTTTTATTAAGTATATCATTGTACTTCTCAATTAATCTGATTTTGTCATTTCAAACACATTTGATGGCCTTTTCTTCCCTTTAATGTGTCTGTGAGAAACATTTTGAAACACATACATTGTTCTTATAAAAGTACCAATTAATTTTTGCTCTTAAGATTTGGTTGTGACGGCCTCTTGGGTGTTGGGCATGGATTGATTGATGTCCTCTGTTTTTTTTTAAATATGAAAACGATAGAAGATGATATAATCAGATGATGTAAAATGAAATAAGATGACATGAAAGCAGCGATGAGATGAAATGAGATCTGTGTTGATGAAATGAAAGTTGATTCTTGTGGTTTTCTACTGAGAGATTGAAAGTGATGAAAGTTTCGGAAAGTGTTTGTTCAAGTCACTGTGTCTAAATGACTTCTTTGAGAGTTATTTTTAGAACGTGGCTTCTAGTCTATTTCTTTAATCATTTAAAATGTTTCATCTGCATCACATCACACCGAGACTGACTTCTAATAAAACCATCTCATGTTAAATTTAACTTAAAGTGTCATTTAATTGGTGCAGGGTATTATTGTCTGCTGACCCGGAAGTTAGCATCTTCCTGGTTCCCTTAACAAAAAATAATGAGTCATTTCTGAGTTATAGGACTCATTCCTGTTGACAGGCTTCTAACTAACAACACATTCAAAAACTATTGACGTTGAGGAAAGCAAACCAGAAGCGCTTACATGCTGACTCATTTCTGAGTAATAGGACTTATTCCTACTACTGTAGTCAGGCTTCTAACCAAAAACACTTTCACACATCATTGTCATCTAGACAAGGTAACAGGAAGTGCCAACATGATGACTCATTTCAAACTTTAACACTCTTTCCTGGACCAGTATTATGAGCCTTAAAGATGTTATTTTGTATATATTGATTGTTGTGCTTTTACCTTAATGTGTGCACATGTATAAATGTGTTGGTTGATTGTGTATATACAGGATATACATATCTTTATATATATTTGTATTTTTGAATTTGGGATTGTGGGAAACGGTATATCGATCTCTCTGTCTGTACACACAAACTGAAAGATTGACAATAAAGTTGACTTTGACTTTTGACTTTGACTTATTTCACTAATCCCGCCTCCTTTTTCCCTCTCTTCCAGTCACAGCCTCCCCACCGCCGAGTGACTTTCTCCACGGCCAATCAGGCGCAGGACCTGCAGGACCTGCAGGACCCGTCCCAGCACAGCTACTACGACAGCGGCCTGGAGGAGTCGGAGACGCCCAGCTCCAAGTCCTCCTCGGGGACCCGGGTCGGCCCCCTGGCGCTGCCCGAGGACCACTACGAGAGAACCACGCCCGACGGCAGCATCGGAGAGATGGAGCACCCGGAGAACGGTAAGACCAGGTGGGAGTTCCCCCTCCCTTTACTTCCTCTTTTCACCTTCTCCATACATCAATCAAAAACCAAGAAAAGAAACACTGGCTGGCTTCCACACACACACACACACACACCACACCACACACACGTCAAAATGCAACGGCTCAGCAGGAATATTAACAATGTATTTTTAATCAGACTCCCACATTTTCCTGTGTATGCCTTCGTTAAAGAGGTGTGTGACCTCTCAGCAGCACAACACAATCAATATGCAACATAATCAACTCCCACGGCTTGACGAATTAACATCCCCAATTATGTAAATCATACAGAGTCCAACCTTCCATCAGCTCCACTTATAGATCCTCAGAGGGACCTCTGTGTTCACTAGTTAGCATTTTGTCAGCCCGTCATCATGTTAGCATGTTGATTATTTTATCTTTGCCTGATTATCAATCACAGGAAGGCAGCCTTTAAATCATAATGCTAACAGGTTTATGGCTGAGATGCTAATGATGCGACATCACCATAAAGATCAACCTGGCTGTCTGAACAAAACACACAAGAGTGTTAATAGCTTTGAATGTCTTGTTAGCATATTGCTACCATGACTTAGCATTTTGACTGCCTCATTGATTAAAAAACACTCAAACTGACCGTGAACAATTCACTAACATTACTCTACGTTGCCAAAAGGTGTAAATGATGCTACATCACTTCACAACACATGAACATATTTTTGCTTTACTTTTGAGTTTGCAGCTAGTTTTATCACGCAGCAAATTAGCTGCAATCAAATGTATAAATGTTATTAGCTTGTTTTATGCAAAATGTTAGCCATTGAAATACTGAAATCTGGCAAATACAACTGTTTTGTTTTCCTAGTAGCAACTTTGATGTAGACTTTAACCGTAAAAGCTTTGGTGTAGTCCTTGGCGGGAAAAGCGTGTTAGCCCGAATGTAGGTTTTATGCTAGCGTATTCTCAAAATGGCGTCAGCATGTTAACTTTTCCATATCTGGTTGTAGTAATCTTGAACTGAGTAGGGGAACAACTTGTAATATAGGTTATTATTAATACTTAGCTTTGTTAGTTGTAGCCAAGATGTTTTAAGTGTGTGGGTTTCTCTTGTTGTGTTTGAAGCAAGTTTGTTAAGGATCTCTAACTGGAGTCAAGTCTTTAATGTATCATATTAATGCTAGCTCAGTGAATATCACATCATAATAATAATAGATTAATTTTGTTAGCGCTTTTACAGGTGCTCAAAGACGCTTTACAGATAGCCTATAGTGAAAAGAAAAGAACAAAAAGTTAAAGTCAAATAATACAAAAACAATCACACATTAAAAGCCAGATTGAAGAGGTGAGTTTTTGTGAGTTTTTTGAAGGTGGTGAGGTCGGTGCAGTCTCTGATGAGTTGTGGGAGTGAGTTCCAGAGGGAGGGGGCAGCGACGGAGAAGGCTCTGTCCCCCCAGGTCCTTTGATTGGTGCGGGTGGGGACGGGTATCAACAACTAACAGACTAGAAGTTATACACATGTTTAGCTTTTCTCTAATCACCACCAGTCGAGCAGTGTAGCCTACAGAGTATACATGTTTGCTTCTTTTTGACTCAATGCTAGCACTTTAATATTTCTATCTGTTGTAAAGTAGAAACACCCAAACCAAATGGTACGTTGCACATTTCATTTTGCTAACAGATGTTAACAGACAGCAGTGTCTCCCACATAATTTGATTTTATTTGTGGGGGCACCACACCCCCCGGCAAGAAACGCCAAAGGCCCCTTAACCTATTTCGGTGGCCCACGCATCCACCCCCCCCCCTCAAATAAGAAAATACATGCAAGGTCATGGCTACTGTAGACAACATTCTTGTTGCTCTGTGTTGCGTTGTTAAAGTGAGACATACCGGAGTTGAGGATCTGTGGGGTTTATTCTCCCAAAAGTATATTTAGAATTTAGCAGACGCCTTATTCCAAAATGAGTTACAATTACCAATTAGAGACATATTCTCCCTGGAGTACCTGAGGGGTAAGTGCCTTACTCAAGAGCACACTAGTGGTGGTGTTCCTGGCGGGATTCGAACTCATAACCTTCCGATCATCAGCCCACCTCAGACCTCTTAGACCACCAAAACATTTATTTCTAATGAGATCCATTTGTGGCGGTTGATATTTACCACAAATAAATCAATGTATGGGAAACACTGGACAGGTTGGACTTACAGTATGTTAGCTTTGGCCTGATAGCTGATTTGTGAAATGCTACTTTGCTCTCCGAACCCTCTGGTTAGTATTGTTGCTTTACTTTAGACATATTCTAATATATTTGGACATGAAATAGCAAGAACTAAATATATTCTTATCTTGTCTTTATAATAGATGAGTGATAAGTTAACTGTCTTTATTTACTTGCCGTTGTAAACTCCTTTTTATGTCCAAAAAATACATAAACTAACACATACTGTAAGCCTTAATTAGTTTTAAATAGTAATTATACTGCTAAACAAACACGAACAATGAAAACGAAGACTCATTAGATTCCTCACATTTAGTCAGGAAATCACTTCCTCACATTCTTACCTTTGTTTAAAAATGTATTTAGTGACATTTTAGGATCTCCTCTTTTTTTGAAGACTTATCACAGATACTTCACACACTGCCACATATTGTAGAAATGAGATGATGATTTACAGTAGCTGTTGCTTTTACTGCTTTACTTTTGAAGCTCAGTTACCCTCTGGCATAACTAAAGTGCTTCATTTACCTGCTCTCTGGAGCCAAATGATTCATTAGACACGCATCGGGAAAACACTCGGCTGTCTTTTCTTACTTTTCTTACTCCATTGTTCTGCTTTGACTGTGAACGCCTCGTTGGCACTTATGCCAATTAGGCTTATGGAAGAGACTTTTTTTTTTAAAGGGGGAGAGGAGAGATTCATAGTAAATGTCATCCATGTCTTCTTTTGTGAGGACACACTCTCTCACACTCACCCCACAGGTCTGACGTATGCCATCTGTAAACACAATTATTCACAGCTGCTCGCACACCCACAGGCTACTACAGTACCACCCTGTGTGTGTGTGTGT
Organism: Notothenia rossii; assembly: GCF_949606895.1. Classification (NCBI taxonomy): domain Eukaryota; kingdom Metazoa; phylum Chordata; class Actinopteri; order Perciformes; family Nototheniidae; genus Notothenia; species Notothenia rossii. Next base: position 90,972,220 of record NC_136901.1, read on the forward strand.
GTGTGTGTGTGTGTGTGTGTGTGTGTGTGTGTGTGTGTGTGTGTGTGTGTGTGTGTGTGTGTGTGTGTGTGTGTGTGTGTGTGTGTGTGTGTGTGTGTGTGTGTGTGTGTGTGTGTGTGTGTGTGTGTGTGTGTGTGTGTGTGTGTGTGTGTGTGTGTGTGTGTGTGTGTGAGAGATAGCGATAGAGAGCAAAAGAGTGTGTAAGTGGCTGTATCTTCTTGTACACAGTAGAATGAGGTCAGGGTTATGTCTGAGTGAGTGCGTGCGTGCGTGTGTGTGTGTGTGAGAGAGAGTGTGTCTGGCGATGTTGTCAAATCTTCCACTTTGATGGTCAGACACGTTTTTGGCTGCAGGTAGTTTTCTAAGGAAGTGTGTGTGTGTGTTTGTGTGTGTGTGCGCGCGCACGCACGTGTGTGTGTGCAAGTGTAAATATGTGTATGTGTGGTGTGTGCGTGTGTGTGTGTGTGTGTGTTTGTGCACGTGTAAATGTGTGTGTGTGTGTGTGTGTGTGTGTGTGTGTGTGTGTGTGTGTGTGTGTGTGTGTGTGTGTGTGTGTGTGTGTGTGTGTGTGTGTGTGTGTGTGTGTGTGTGTGTGTGTGTGTGTGTGTGTGTGTGTGTGTGCACGTGTAAATATGTGTGTGTGTGTGTGTTTGGCACCAGCAGAGAGAGGTCAACAGATTACAGCTCTTCTTCTGAGGATTAACACACCGCTACAGATACACTTTACTCTCCTTTAAAGCTTTGTTGCTAAGATAAGTCAAGCGCTGTTTCCCAGTTTATGCTAATAATGTAATTTAAAAAATGATTACAGCAATAATAATAATAATAAGCTGCGAGTTGATTCTCACTCACTGTTGTTACGTCCAACCAAACCCAATCCAAACGTTTGCTTGATTTAAGCCTGAATGTGATCATAAGAAGTTAGTATTAAGTAACTATTGCACTGCACACTCTCCTAATTTAAAACACAGTTAGCTTATCACATGCAGCTGGACATGATTACATTGAAATGGTTAATCAAGCGATGCTTTCAGCAATAATTAGGCAAACAGCAGAATGTGTTTTTTAATGTGTGTTTTTCTGCAGCAGTGACTCAGCTCTGTTTCCACATCTAGCTTAATTTGTCTCTTTAGCTTCCTGTTTAGCGTTTCCTGGTGATTTCCTCCGCTGCACTCGGCATCGATCACGCAGTTTGACTGATTGTTGATCTCGCAGATCTCAAGTGCTTCAGACGGATTGATGAAAAGCTGCAGGAAGTAACGGAGTCAAAGACACACCCTCTGTTTTGCTCCTCTTAGACAAGTCCGTCGGTTTAATCACAGTTTATTGTGTTTGATTATTTTGTATTTAGAACAGGGAAGAGATGCACAGTGTGATTAAATGACAATACCAGATCATGTGAAACATCTTCAATAAAATACAATCAATAATAAACATGGTGCAGTTAAGGCAGAGTGGTAATACAAATACTCTATTATTGTATACAATTGAATGAAACAAATAAAAGGAATAATACAAATTAAAAATAATGAAAATACACACATGACACGTTCAATATATTTCTTTTTTTTCTATTAAATAATAATAATACTGTACAAAAAATCATTATATTGTTGTATGAGATTGAATAAATACTACTAATAATTATTATTATTTAATAAATACAGAATAATTATTTCGTTTTTTTTACCTGCGGACCATATTCATCCAGAATCCCCCCAAATATTTTTCAAAACCTTTGATTTTAAGTCAAAATGTATGCAATAGCATCCTCTACGGAAGGGGTTTTCAAAGTGTGCGTAGGTGAGCCTCCCCTCAGAGAACATAAGAACAGCCGCGCCCCCCCTCCCAATTATCATTGCTATTATTATTATTATTGTTGTTGTTGCTATAATGCAGGGGTATTCAATTGCATTTCAAAGAGGTCCAGTAAGAGAACATGTAATTAAATGCTCTGTTTTCGCTGTCTACCTTCCGCCATTTGAAATTACTCCGACTGCTTCTCTCCTCTTGTCTCGTCTCTCTGTGTGTGTGTGTTTGAATCTATCGCGCTGACTGCACCGATTTGATTGGCTGAGTAGCGTCACCTCCTTAAAACATTAAACAATAACTTTTTTAAACCTTTTTATTTTTATGTTTTAAACATATTGTATAAAACTCCCCCACTACTTGGACTATTCCTTGCACCCCTCTAGAATAAGCCCGAATGGTCTCAACCATATTGCATCAGTAACGTGCACTTGTTATTATAACAAGATCGCAAGGACGCTGGTAGCGATCGGAAAATTGAGTGTTGTTCAGTTTGTGTGTTGTGGAACATGCGTGTCCGTGCATGAAAATATACCACACACCCAATTACAATTGCATGTTCAATTCACTACCCTGGAAGTTAATACAGTTGTTAAAGTTGGAACAGCCTGTGGACAGCCGTTCTTCCTTGCATGTCAGTCGCCGACACCTTCTTACAGAGGACAGGCACATCTAGCTGCAGCACGACCCGTATATTTCCGCACGCCGTGTTCTCAAGACATTTTTAAAAAAATATTTTCAACATGGTGGATAAATCCTTATATGCTCCCGGCAACACACTGAACGTTAACTTTGCCTCCTTATTACACTCACCCCTACTTTAGTGGGAACAATGAGTCTGCGTCTTTGATGCACAGAGGAATAAACGCAGATCATCCTCTGGCTGCAGCCTTGACCGGTACTTGCTTTTGATCAAAGTCAATGTGGAAAACCTGCACTCACACAGGTAGGTGGAGGTGAAGGGAATGAGCACTCACACAGGTAGGTGGAGGTGAAGGGAATGAGCACTCACACAGGTAGGTGGAGGTGAAGGGAATGAGCACTCACACAGGTAGGTGGAGGGGAAGGGAATCAGCACTTTTACAGCCTTTTTGGCGAGGTGGGGGAACTCGGTCTCCACAGACAGCCACAAGTGGGCAAGTGTCACTTTACTCGTCTTTTTCTCGTTCTTTTGTGTCTCACGCTGCGCCTCCCCTGAAGCTCTCTGGCGCCCCCCAGGGGAGGCGCGCCTCACACTTTGAAAACCGCTGCTCTACGGCATACCATCTAACCTCCTCAATAAACTCCAACATGTCCAGAACTCTGCTGCCCGCCTCCTCACCCACACCCGCTCCCGAGACCACATCACTCCCGTCCTCCAGAACCTCCACTGGTCCCCGTCCGTAGGCCTGTCACGATAATTAATTGTGTTGGACGATAAATTTTTCTGGAAATTATTGCGATAAACGATAATATTGTTGGCACCGTTTTAAGACCATTTTAGACATAATGATAATATATAATAATATTTCAAGTACATCCTTTCAAACATAACTTTATATTGAACATTCAACATTGCAAATGAAATGTGAAATAATATTAAAATATATAAATTATATATAATAAATAAAACCAATTAATTAAATTATAATAAATTAATTAAATCACACACAACCAAAACAATAAATTAAATAGAGTCAGGCTGGAAAACAGAGCTCTCTCTCTCATATATATATATATATATATAAATAAATATGAGCACACATTATCTCACAAGCAAAAAAAACCTCCTTAAAACAAGTCAAGTGTACAGTCCACTGTCAAACACCCAGATGCCTCAACAGGCCATATCCAAATCTGTTTTTCTAAGTTTTCGAGCAAGGAACACCAACATGTTTGCATTGTCGGGCGGGGGCTCTCCATCTCCAGCTGCCGTGTTTGCTCCCAGCTGGGAAAACGGAATGGGGTGGTTGTGTTTTAGGTGGTTTAAAATGCGTGGTATTGCCTGCTTTTGTCGCTACCTTTTTTTTAAACCAATGCGACACACCGCCCGGCTCATTCAAGTCCGTAGGTTCGCCTCGTTGATTTGGTTTGAATCCAAAATACTGCCACACCAGAGAATCGAGATGTGTAGTTAGGTTTTGTAACCAATTCCATTTCACTTTAAATTCCCCGCGAGTAAGTCACACGTTGTCTCCCGCTTGTCGCTATATTATTAATTTGGCTGCTACGCTGCTGCACGTGAACGCGGAGTGTCCTGACCTGGTTGTGTGTCAGCCCCGCCCCGCCCCTCACAGCGCGCCTGGCAGCCACAGCGCTCCAGGCTAAAATGCTGGTCACATCTTTATGTAAACGGCAATTTATCGAGCTCAGAAAAGTTATCGAGTCCATTTTTATTTATCGTACGATAAGTCAATTTATCGATTATCGCGACAGGCCTACCCGTCCGTCAAATAATCCACTTCAAATCCTGCTCATAACGCACAAAGCCCTCAACAACCAGGCCCCCCCCTGCCTCACAGACCTGCTGCACCACCACACCACTCCCCCCTCCCTCAAAGACCTGCTGCACCACAATAACCCCCTCCTACCTCACAGAACTGCTGCACCACCACAACCCTTCCCCCTACCTCACAGACCTGCTGCACCACCACACCCCCCCCCACTACCTCACAGACCTGCTGCACCACCACACCCCCCCAGTGCCTCACAGACCTGCTGCACCACCACACCCCCCCACTACCTCACAGACCTGCTGCACCACCACACCCCCCCCTGCCTCACAGACCTGCTGCACCACCACACCCCCCCCCCCCTGCCTCACAGACCTGCTGCACCACCCACCACACCCCCCCCTACCTCACAGACCTGCTGCACCACCACAACCCCCCCCCCCCCCCCCCTGCCTCACAGACCTGCTGCACCACCCACCACACCCCTTCCCGCTGCCTCCGCTCAACAGAAGCCAACCTCCTATCCATCCCCACCGGCATCAATCACCGGACCTGGGGGGACGGAGCCTTCTCCGTCGCTGCCCCCTCCCTCTGGAACTCACGCCCCCGACCCATCAGAGACTGCACCGACCTCACCACCTTCAAAAAACTCACCTCTTCAATCTGGCTTTTAATGTGTGATTGTTTTTGTATTATTTGACTTTAACTTTAAATGTATTTTTTCTTTTTTTCTTTTCACTATATCTGTAAAGCGTCTTCGAGCACCTGTAAAAGCGCTAACAAAATAAATCCATTATTATTATTATTATTAAAATGTAGTGATTTCAGCCACTTTGGTGAATACGTGTTTAACATATGGACCATAGAAAATCATCTGGTTTACCTCTCTCTCATTACAAAGTCTCCATAGCGATGATTGTTAAATGTGTTTCTTAGCAGCAGTTATCCCAGTGTATTGACCCTCAGCTGCGATACGTCTGCGTTTATTCAGATTTAAAATCAATTGCACGCAAAAACTCAACTCATCTTTTCTGAAAAGCAATATCCTGTTGTCACGTACACCGCTTCCAAGCATACAGCCTTTTTATTACTTCCGTATTTTAAAAGATAAACCATCAGAATAATTCTCACAGAAGATTATAAAGAGCGCTTCAGTTATAAAGTGGATCCTCGACGGCAGCACCATGTGACTCTGAGTTGTTGCTATTTGTGGAGATGGATGCACTTTACCAACACGTGGACACAATATGTTTGTTACTGAAGTGCAGCTGTGTGTGTGCTCTTAATGCATCTTACCCAACCTGCTTTCATAGGTGGATTATCCACATACTGTATAGTACTATAGTGTAATCTGGACGTAATCCAGGTATAATCTGGATGACATGTGACATACTGTTGTTCCCTTTTTTTTCACTAAACGAGATGCAGGAAATGTGCACCCTGGTCACGTTGTTCCGAAACAGCCTCTGCAATCTGTCTTGTTCTTATGAAAAGAGCAATTCTGTATCGTGCTGCCATCGTCCTCGTGTGCTTCTGAGATAAAGAAGAGCGGGTTGAGTTAATGCCACAGTGGACAAAGGTCAAAGACACTGCATTCCAAAAGTACAGATGTGTTTCTAGTAGTGTAAACAAAAACTGTAAAAAATAATAAAAACGTCATAATTTATCATTTTATATAATAAGTAATTCATCATTTTAAATGCAATTGTATTTGTTGTTTTAAATCTAATTTAATTTACTTTTTAATTTATTGACTCTAAACGTCTAATTGCCTAACGTCTATAACGCCTTATATTTTCTTTTACAAAATAATATTACTCTACCAAAACATACTATAATAATAATAATTTAACAATAACAAAGAATAAATACAGTTGTAAAATAGTAATGGCCACCTTGTAATGGTTTATGGGAATATACAATATCTTAAATAAGAAATTTACTTTTTTTTAAAAACTTCAAATACAGATATCTCCTTGATTGAGAACAACATAATATGAATAATATTCAACAAAATAAATGCTATGTTATTGTATAAAATTGAATGTTAACTTCATAAAATCCCATGAAAAGACACCCTAGATACACCGTCCTGTCGCCCCTCACCAGAGCACCAACTGTGGATTAATCCAACGTGGAAACCTTTCAGTAGCATAGGCTAAAACTACAGGGAACAGCTGTGATCGAAGATTACTGAGCGTTTCCTAATATAAAACTTTGCTGTATTTTCCCCTGCAGTCTGTCAAACACCAGTCTATTTGAGTGTATATGCTGGAGGGAGTCATTTTAACATCTCCAGCTAAAAAAGTGCTTAAATCTGCACTTACAACTGCATTATTATGAGAATGTATTGTCAGTTTGAGAATAATGCCAGTGGACACGATGTTCCCTGTGATGGATTATCTCTCTGAGAGAAGCTCCTCTGCAGGCTGTTTTACAGAAAGAGTGGTGGCCATGTCGTGTTTTACAAAGAACTTCTATTTGCAAATTGCAGATATTGAGTATGTGAGGCCCAAGTACAGAGAGGTGAAGGAATAAGTCCCTGACATGACTCAGCCTTTTTCCACTTCATGTTCCCTTGTCTGGAAGTCAATGTTTTTCTGAATGTGTTTTTGTTTTTTTGTCTGAAATAAGGTCTGTGGTTAACACGAGCTGAAGAGATGTATTCTACATCATCAAACACATCAGTAAATACACTGCTGAATTTAAAAACAGAGGTTGCTAACAAGTGTCTAAATGAGACGACTAAACGTCATAACGCCCAACATTAGCCGCCTTTAGCTTAGCGGTGGTGACGTGAAGTCATGTGACCGTGCTGTAGTTCCTTTATAGCCCAACATTAGCCACCTTTAGCTTAGCGGTGGTGACGTGAAGTCATGTGACCGTGCTGTAGTTCTCATTCATAACACTCCGTTCGATGTCTCACTATGGGATGCGCCTCAACGCATATGCACCAGAAGCATCAATCTCATTACGCCAATCCTGATTGGCTGGTGATCTTGACGCCAACGTCAGGGAATCCACCAACCCTATAAGTAGCTTGCGCCACGACGCAGGCGTCATTCAAACACCTCTTCTCGCTTCGGAGCACATCTCGAGAAAGATCAGTAGCTAGCTAGCTTAACGGTCCACAGACTGATATACGAAGCTAACCTTCGGTCGACGGGCGCTCGCCAGCTACTTTTGCTTCGCACGGGAATTTACTGTATTAACACTCCAGTTAATATCAGAATCTACCCTGCCGTTTTTTTCCAACGGATAACGGTAAGGTTTTTGGATTTTTTCCCGCAAACGGTAACACGCCTGTTGCTCGTTTGTCCTTTCTACGCCGCACCAAGGCTAGCTAAGATGGACTCTTCCCTCCCTCACACCAGAGGAGACGGAGTGTCGGAGGCTCGGCTCTGCGGCTGCGGGCTAAAAATATCGAGTACTGACTCACACCAGGTCTGCTCGTCTTGCCTCGGGCTGCAACATGCCCAGGAGGCTATCGACACCCCCGGCGCGTGCGGGCATTGTTCCCGTTTTACCGCCAAAAGCCGCCGCCGGCGTCTAGCGCGCCAAGCTAGCATGCCGGTCCGAGACCTCCCCATGCCTGTAGACTCGCCGGCCGGCGAGCAGGGCATGGTGGCGACCGCCACGGGTGCCGGGTCCCGCGCTGTGTCAAGCTGGGACTCGGTGGCGGCGACAGCCGCGGGAAGGGGGCCCCGTGCTGTGTCAAGCTGGGGCTCCCAACTGGACCTCACCATGGCCTCACCCGCGGAGGATGTCCTGGAGCTGGACTATGAGGAGGAGGAAGAAGAATACGCCTCGGAGTTTCTTCTTTCCGACTCAGACGAAGGCGAAGATGACATCTTCGTCTCGTCTGCCCAGGCTGCCAAGCCTGAGGCCATGTCTACCTCCCCGGGCGGGGACGAGCCACCGCTCCCCCGCCTCAGCATGGACCTGCAGGCCGTGTGTCAACGCGCTGCATCTAAGCTGGACATCCCCTGGCCTGAAGCGGCCAGAGAGCCCTCCAGGTCTAGATACGAGGGAAAGAACTTGCCCCAAGCCGCAAGGCTGACCAGGCAACTTCTCCCCGTATTTCCGGAGCTGCTGGATGAGGTGTCGGTCTCCTGGAGAGACCGCCCCTTCAGCAGCAAGGCCCCAATCCAGGGAGCCTCCTCTCTGGACTGTGAGGGCATGGAGAAGCTCGGGTTACTCCGCATGCCTCCTATGGAGCCGCTTGTGGCAGCCCACCTCCAACCGCGGGTGTCGGCGGCCCCGAGCAGGAACCCCACACTGCCGACAAAGGCGGACCGGTTCCAGTCCGCAATGACTGAACGGGCCTACAAAGCGGCTGCTTTGTCCGCCAGGGCGCTAAATGTCTCCTCCATGCTAACCGCGTACCAAGCGGAGCTGTGCGCGGACATGACGGTGAAGCCTGAACCGGCCGTGTGGGAGGAGATCATGGCGATCACGGATATTTGCCTCCGCGTGCAGCGCTGTGCAGTACAGGCCACAGGAAAATCGCTGGGGATGATGGTGGTGCAGGAGAGAGCCAGATGGCTAAACCTGACAAACCTCCCCGACCGGGAAAAGGAGGACGTGTTGGACATGCCAATCGTCCCTGAGGGCATATTCGGCTCAGCTCTTGCCTCCATGCAACAGCGGTGTGAGGCCAAGAAGAAGGAGGATGAAGCTCTCCAGCTTTGCCTCCCTCGGAAAGCCCAGCCGCCGCCCCCAACGGTCCTGCGACGGAACTTCCCCCAGGCTACCCCGCACTCGGCCCTGTTCAAGGTCCCGAGATGGCAGAAGCCACAGCCCGCCCCCGGTCTCCCACCGAGACGCGAGGCGCGGACGAATTGGCCGAGAAAGTCCCCGGTCCCGGCAGCAGCCACACAGGCACCGCCGACCCAGACTTTCAGTCACCAGGCGAGGAAGAAGAAGAGGGCAGCCTGACAGCCTTCCCTCCCCCCCTCGGGGAAAGGGCTGGAGGTTTCCTGTTCTCTTTCAGCCCTGGATCGTGTTCCACACGTATCCAGCACCCATGTGTTTCCGGGGGACAACCACGCTCCCGCCTTCCCGCCGCCTCGGGTGATGACTGCACGTCATCCTCCAGTTCGCGCCATGAGGGAAGCAGACTTCACAGCACTGGCAGCAGTTCCTGCCAGTCGTTCAAGTCACACAAACACACACAAGGGTCTAAAAATAAAATGTTTGCCACTGTTGCTTCCAGGCTTAAAGCCAAGGGCACAGTCGAAAATATTAAAAAGACAAATAATAATGTCAATAAACAGTCAGGCGACTGCTCCGCTTCTGAGAGTGGCTATGAACGCCTCTCTCGGAATGCGGACGGTGGCCGGGCCTGTGAACGCACCATCACCGCGCGCATGCGCAGTGTCAACCGAGGTTGTCACCCTAGAGCGCCACCGTGTTCAGACACTAGAGGGCGCCATAACACAACCAATGCGGTCACAGGGTGCAGACAACAGAGATATGGTGACATCCCCGCTCGCTCTGAGGAGCGAAAGGTGGAAAATGCTCACATGCTCTGCTTGGGTTTTCAAAACGATATCACGGGGCTACAGACTCCAATTCGCTGTCACCCCCCCTCGCTTCTCGGGCATTGTGCAATCACATGCCCGGGGAGCGTCGGCTCACATTCTAGAGCAGGAGATTCTCTCGCTACTAGAAAAGAAAGCCATATCCATCGTACCCTCCAAACGGAGTCAGAGCGGCTTCTATTCCAAATATTTCCTCGTTCCCAAACGGGGAGGGAATGGAATTCGCCCCATCCTAGATTTAAGGGCTCTGAACGGGTATCTCAGAAAATACAAATTCCGGATGCTCACTCACACATCCCTACTGCGTCTCGTGCGTCAGGACGATTGGTTCACATCAATCGACCTGAAAGACGCGTATTTTCACATCCCAGTATATTATCCACACAGGAAATATCTGAGGTTCGCTTTTCAGGGTGTCTGTTACGAGTACAGAGTGCTTCCCTTCGGTCTGTCTCTCAGCCCACGGGTGTTTGTGCGATGTACGGAGGCAGCGATAGCCCCGTTAAGACAACAGGGGATTCGCCTGGCAACCTATTTAGACGACTGGCTCCTTCTGGCACAGTCGGAGCAGGAGGCTATTATGCAGACGAATATCCTCATGAAACACCTGCTCGACCTGGGTTTTGTAATAAACACAGAAAAGAGCATGTTGTCCCCAGCCCAGTCGGTGCTCTTCCTGGGCTTACGCCTGAGCTCGGTGCCCTTCACAGCCCGCCTGTCAGCGGAGAGAGTGAGAGCCTTCAGGGCTTGCCTCGCTCGTTTCCAGCCACGCAAATATGTTCTCTTCAGATCGTGTCTGCGGTTACTGGGGCTCATGGCGTCAGCCATCCTAGTAGTACGTCTGGGCCGCTTACACATGAGGGAATTTCAGCGCTGGGTAGCTGCCCTCAGACTAAACCCCACGCGTCATGGCGCGCGGAGAGTGATGGTCACTGTGCACTGCGTAACGGCGCTACGCCACTGGCTGCACCCGACTTTCCTGGTGCGAGGCGTGCCTATGGGTGCTGTCTTATCGCGGAAGGTGGTCACCACGGACGCATGTCTGACGGGCTGGGGGGGCATATACGAAGGTCGACCTGTGAGGGGTCTCTGGAGCAGAGACCTCCAACGGTCACACATAAATTATCTGGAGCTCTTAGCGGTGTTTCTCACCCTAAGACGCTTTCTGCCTTCTCTCAGGGGACATCATGTCCTCGTGAGGACAGACAACACGACCACGATATCGTATATAAACCGCCAAGGGGGTTTGCGTTCTCTACAGTTACACAGGCTGGCACGCAAACTGATCTTATGGAGCTGCGGACGTCTCCTCTCTCTGAGAGCGACACACGTACCGGGAGTGATGAACCTCGGGGCAGATCTGCTGTCCAGAGGTGCACCACTGTACGCAGACTGGACTCTACATCCAACGATTGTGAGTCAGCTGTGGGTGCGTTACGGCCGGGCCGCGGTAGATCTGTTCGCATCAAAAGAAAATGCTCAATGTCAGCTGTTCTTTTCAATGCGCGATCTAAATGCACCGTTAGGCGTGGACGCGCTCGCGCACGTTTGGCCCCCGGTCCTTCTATACGCGTTCCCACCCCTGGCTCTAATTCCTCCAACTCTGGCCAGAGTGAGAGAACAACGCCACACACTGATCCTGATAGCTCCACACTGGCCTGCAATGTACTGGCTGGCGGAGATATATCAGCTGCTGTGCGGACAGCCATGGCAGCTCCCGCTACACAGGGACATTCTATCTCAGGCGGGGGGAATGATTTTTCACCCTCACCCGGAGCACCTGGCGCTATGGGCCTGGCCCGTGAGTGGTATAACCTGAGTACAGTGGGGCTCCCTCAGAAAGTGATAAACACTATTCAGAGTGCAAGGGCTTCCTCCACCAGGTCTCTCTATGACTGTAAGTGGAGGGTGTTTGAGGAGTGGTGTCTTCAAAAGAAACACATCTCTTTTCAATGCCCTGTCGGTGTGATTCTATCATTTCTACAGGATCTGATTGATAAACACAGAGCTTTCTCCACGATCAAAGTGTACCTGGCTGCTATTGCCGCATGCCATGTGGGCTTTGGGGGAAAGACGGCTAGTCAACATCCCTTGGTCTGCCGTTTTATGAAAGGGGCTCGCCGGCTCCTCCCCGTTTCCAGGTCATTGGTGCCCTTGTGGGACTTGACGGTGGTTTTAGATGGGCTCGCTCGAGCTCCATTTGAACCCCTGGAAGACGCTGACATGAAGCACTTGTCACTGAAGACAGTGTTGTTACTGGCTCTGGCATCTGCCAAACGAGTCAGTGATATTCACGCGCTCTCTGTGCATCCTTCGTGTACTCAGTTTGCCCCGGGGCAAACGAGAGTATTGCTGAAGCCCAACCCGGCCTTTGTGCCTAAGGTGGTTGGCTCATGCACTCCCATTGACCTTGAGGCATTTCCTTCACCGCTAGGTTCCTCTGGGGAACAGCGGCCGAATTTGCTTTGCCCGGTTCGTGCTTTGCGCACTTATATGGACAGGTCGAAAGAGTTTCGGTGCAATGACCAACTCTTTGTATCTTGGGCTAACCCTCATAAGGGCAAGCCCGTTACCAGGCAACGGCTCTCCCACTGGATTGTGGAGACGATTGCTCTGGCTTATACGAGTCAGGGTTTGCAGGCACCAACGGGCCTGCGCGCTCATTCTACTCGTGGATTGGCTACATCCTGGGCTTTGTTCAAGGGTGTTTCCATTCAAGACATTTGTGCAGCAGCGAGCTGGTCCTCGCCGCTCACTTTTGTCCGCTTTTACAGGCTAGATGTTTCTGCTCCAAGTGTGGCCCGCGCAGTGCTGGGCCCCGTATTGGGACAGGGTTCTACCTGTTAAGTTCTGTTTTTGTGTTGGTGATTTTCGAGATAAGCATGTCTGGCAATGCGGGAGTCTCAATATCCCATAGTGAGACATCGAACGGAGTGTTATGAATGAGAACTATAGGTTACTTACGTAACCCCAGTTCTCAGAGTAACATGAAGTGAGATGTCTCACCTGACGGCCCTTCTTGCTGAGGCGAAGCGAGAAGAGGTGCTTATTTTGAATGACGCCTGCGTCGTGGCGCAAGCTACTTATAGGGTTGGTGGATTCCCTGACGTTGGCGTCAAGATCACCAGCCAATCAGGATTGGCGTAATGAGATTGATGCTTCTGGTGCATATGCGTTGAGGCGCATCCCATAGTGAGACATCTCACTTCATGTTACTCTGAGAACTGGGGTTACGTAAGTAACCTATAGTTCCTTTATTGCCCAACATTAGCCACCTTTAGCTTAGCGGTGGTGACGTGAAGTCATGTGACCGTGCTGTAGTTCCTTTATAGCCCAACATTAGCCACCTTTAGCTTACCTGTGGTAACGTGAAGTCATGTGACCGTGCTGTAGTTCCTTTATTGCCCAACATTAGCCACCTTTAGCTTAGCGGTGGTGACTTGAAGTCATGTGACCGTGCTGCAGTTCCTTTATAGCCAAACATTAGCCTCCTTTAGCTTACCTGTGGTAACGTGAAGTCATGTGACCGTGCTGTAGTTCCTTTATAGCCCAACATTAGCCACCTTTAGCTTACCTGTGGTAACGTGAAGTCATGTGACCGTGCTGTAGTTCCTTTATTGCCCAACATTAGCCTCCTTTAGCTTAGCGGTGGTGACGTAAAGTCATGTGACCGTGCTGTAGTTCCTTCATAGCCCAACATTAGTCTCCTTTAGCTTAGCGGTGGTGAAGTGAAGTCATGTGACCGTGCTGTAGTTCCTTTATAGCCCAACATTAGCCACCTTTAGCTTAGCGGTGGTGACGTAAAGTCATGTGACCGTGCTGTAGTTCCTTCATAGCCCAACATTAGTCTCCTTTAGCTTAGCGGTGGTGAAGTGAAGTCATGTGACCGAGCTGTAGTTCCTTCATAGCCCAACATTAGTCTCCTTTAGCTTAGCGGTGGTGAAATGAAGTCATGTGACCGTGCTGTAGTTCCTTTATAGCCCAACATTAGTCTCCTTTAGCTTAGCGGTGGTGAAGTGAAGTCATGTGACCGAGCTGTAGTTCCTTCATAGCCCAACATTAGTCTCCTTTAGCTTAGCGGTGGTGAAGTGAAGTCATGTGACCGTGCTGTAGTTCCTTTATAGCCCAACATTAGCCTCCTTTAGCTTAGCGGTGGGTACGGGAAGTCATGTGACTGTGCTGTAGTTCCTTTATGAAACCCCAAAAAGCTTCATAGAGCTGTTAGGTTTAGCTTTTTGTTTCCTGTAATTGCATTTATGCCAAAAGTGCTGTTGATATGTGCAGATTATCTAGCAGAACAACATGTGAAAGTATCATAAACATTTTTTTGCCAATAATCTGTAAATAATAAGAAAAATACAGAAAAACACAATTTTTAAACTTCAGAAAGGAGGAATTTGGTCTACACAAACCACCTCACACACATCTAAAGCAACAACAACATGTTCTCTGTGGTTTGTTGTGCAGAGCTGAACGCAGAGAGTGAAGCTCGATGTGGGGAGATGTCTATCTTCTTTTCATCCTGCTCTCGCTCCTGTAAATGGACACATAATGGACGTTAATTCCATCAGGCCGTCCTCACTTTGCTAATGCACCCACTTCCTGTCTGATGATGGACTGATGCAAAGAGGAGTGAAACCAAAACCCAGAGTGAAGAGCAGAACATCAGAAGGAGGGGAGGAGGATGTCATTTTGTGGGATTTGATTGCATGTGTGTGTGTGTGTGTGTGTGTGTGTGTGTGTGTGTGTGTGTGTGTATGTGTGTGTGTGTTTGTGTTTGTTTGTGGTTGAAAAGAGGGAAGAAGAAGTAGAGAGAAAGATAAAAAAATAGGCGAGATGATGCAGAAAGAGAGATATATTCTGCCTGACACTGATGGTTGCACGATAACGAGCAGATTTATGAAGTGTGTGTGTGTGTGTGCGAGAGTGTGTGTGTTGCACTCAACTCCCTAGATGAAACCCCATGCAAACATACTGTATTTTGGTACACACACACACACACACACACACACACACACACACACACACACACACACACACACACACACACACACACACACACACACACACACACACACACACACACACACACACACACACACACACACACACACACACACACACACACACACACACTCTCAACCTCTTTATCTGCTGATTGCATCAGTCTGAGAGCTGTTGTAATTGCTGCACACACACACACACACACACACACACACACACACACACACACACACACACACACACACACACACACACACACACACACACACACACACACACACACACACACACACACACACACACACACACACACACACACACACGGGAGAGGGAGAGAGGTGGAGCATCAGTCAGGGTCTTCTATCTCAGCTCTTAATCAGCAGCCAGTTAGATCTCCAGATAAAGGTGTAACACACAGAAGATGTGCAGCTGAAGGAAGAAGTCAGCAGCTCAAATTCTGCAGTGAAACGTCCGTTAACACGTGTGCTGTGTGTTAGATAAGCCCGATCTGATGGGGGGAGATACCCTAAATGGAACCAATTGAGTGTATGTTGCAGAAATCTAGATCGGATGCATGAAACAGAAATATGACCAGATTCTAAATCTTGATTATTGTGAAATTGTTGGATGAGTCTGATTTTCACTCCCACAATTAGCCAAATGTTGAAATAAGGGCGTTTTAAAACCTATACTGAGTTGACTCTGGTCTCAATTAGTGGGGGGGTGGGGGGGGTTCGAAACTTGTTGCTTTTTCATGTTGGTTTGGTTAGGAAGTTAGTCCTAAAGAGTTCTACAGACATAATGTTAAAAATGAAGTTAATTCACATCAAATTAAAATATATCCTTCAATATCTTTTCAACAGTCTTCGTCCACATCGTTCTCCACAGATATAACACAACGTTGTTCTTTTTATAACCTTTTGTGATTCACCCTAGAACCTCATATGTATAGTATCTGTAGCACTGGACATCTTTTATACATCCAGCCATGATGGAAACCTTGAATAGAGATTTAACTTGACGTGCGAAAATAAATGTTAGTGTTGAACTCAAAATGAATTGAGAGTTCCCGCCAGACCAGGGCTGAGAGGGAGTCCACCCCGAGAGGGCGGGTGTCGTGTCACGTGACTTGCATTTTGAATTGAGCTGTCCCTTAAATTATAGACACTATCTCTTTACGTATTAGTGATGGGAATTCCGGATCATTTGGCTCGGCTCACTAAGAAGAGTCTTTCGGCTCCTAAACAGCTCTTCATGTTACCACAGTTTACCACGGAGCCTCAGTTTCGCCGCTGCGAGGCTCCGGCGCTCGCAGTTCACGCGTGTGCTCCACTAGCACCTCGTCAAGGCTCGCCGGCAGTACACTTTCCGTCACAGGAACACGCTTTGCTGGCGGCGAAAATAATCCCACCAGACTCCTTTGCCCCTCCAACAGAGGGATGTCCTTTTTCCTTTTCGTCATTTCAAGCGATAAAAACTCTCGATCTTCTCTCTAATTATTATTTCAAATGACGGCAAGACGCCCCCCTGGCGGAATCGCTGGTCAGCACGGTATGAAAGTTTGTGGTTTTTGTAGCATGGCAGAAGTAGTTTTCCTTTGAAATTGACGAGATCGAACGAGAGAAGGAAAGAGAAGGAGGAGAAGGAGAGGAGGTTCTCAGTGAAGCACATCACCTCCATCTGTTTCTTCATGCTCTCCTACACAGGGATGGGAGGGTTACTTTAACAAATATGATCTGTTACAATAACAAGTAGCGTGTCAAAAGATGTTACCTAATCTGAGAATCAACATATAAAAGTAATGTAACCTGATGACTTTCCGTTACCTTTGGATCAATATCATATGCAATGCAAATAAAAACAAGAATAACAATAACATGTTTTTTACGAATCTAGCGTATTATGTAAGACAAATGGACAACGTGTCATCCTAAATTAAGGCAAGGTCTACAGAAAACTATAGTTTACAAATGCTGTTTAAGCGTAACACATTGATCAAAAGCATAGTATATTTTGTTGAGTAAATCTGGAGTCCACCTACTGCATTAAAAAACTAAATATACAAAACAGGAGGAAAGAAGCCAAAATATGAACCATAAAGAAACTGCATTCAGTACGTCTACCTGTTATATATCCATCTTTAATTCAAAATGTATTGTAACACTCTAACCCTGCTAGTATTCCCCTTTTTTAAAGTATGTGAAAGTAATCTGATTACATCCGCTTTAATGTAATTGCAAGTGAATACCTTTGTCCTGTCCTTATTACGTAATCTCGTTACATATTATCCATTACTCCTGAAGCCTGGGCTTCTGACTCCTCTCCCTCCTCCTGTGGGAAGACACATACACACACACACACACGCACGCACGCACGCACGCACGCACGCACGCACGCACGCACGCACGCACGCACGCACGCACGCACACACACACACACACACACACACACACACACACATACCCTCTTCCTCCCCTCTCTGGTGGGGGATGATGGGGGGCCAGCAGGTCTCCTCCAGCCTGTCAGAAACTCCCAGGACAGAACTACTAATCTCTTGAAACTCCCACCAGCATTATTTTTAGTTTTTCCCTCAAAGTTTTGAAGTTTACATCCAAACACTCAGAGATTTCCAGCAGCACTCGATGTTCAGCAGCTTCAAGCAGAATCAACTCTTCATCATCCATATTAATGAAGCCCTGACCCCTCTCCTGTTAACTATAAGACGAATAAATGAACAGAAATGAAACGTGTAGCTCCATATATATATATGCATTGAATTTGGTTCCTTGATGGGTTCCAGATGTTTTCTTGTTTAGAGGAGGTCCTATGGGCCAAAGGGTCAGTGCGCTCTAGGTTTCCTTTAGGAACACCAAGTGGTCATTAGGGAAGTTTTTTGAGTCAGCGAGGATGTCCAAATGTCATCTAGGAGGTTTCAGGCTCAATAAGTGTTCATTGTGGTGAGATGGTTTGCATGAGGTGGAGTCCTTGATGGGTTACCAGATGTTTTCTGGAGTTTAGGAGAGGTCTTGCGGCCCTAAGGGTCAGCGCTACAGTAGTTTAAGAAGCAGAGTTCTCTTAAGATGTATTAGGTATGTTCTAGGTTTCTTTTAGGAACACTAAATGGTCATTAGGGAAATTTTTGGAGTCCGTTAGGAAGTCCACATGTCTCAAGGAGGTTTCAGGTTCACTAAGAGGTCATTGTGGTTAGATGGTTTGACAATTAGTGGTTACTAAGGTAGAGTCTTTGATGGGGGCCAGATGTTTTCTCTAGTTTAGGAGAGGTCCTATGGGCCGAAGGGTCAGTGCTACTTTAAGAAGTACAGTTATATTCTCTAGGTTTATTTACGGTACACCAAGGGGTCATTAGGGACGTTTTTGGAGATATTGAGGAAGTCCAAGTGTCAGTAAGGAGGTTTCCGGTTCTATACGAGGTCATAGTGGTGAGAATGTGTGAGATGTAGTGGTGATGAGCTACCAGGGTTGAGCAGGATATAGGACTCACTAAGGATAGGATTTAGGAGGTTTCATGAAGCCGTTTGTTCTTGAGTAGTTTCTGGGTTTTTCAGAATAGTTCAGAGGAATCATTAACAACGATAATAACGACTCTTCTGAGAGTTGTTAAGGATATTTAAGAGAAATTTCCATCGGTTTTTTAAGAAGGTATCCTTGAAAAGGTATCTGTTTGGTGAGGCTCACACGAGTCATTTAGAGATTTCCTAAGTCACTGAAGAGGACTTGGTGATCATTGAATAGGTTTTTCGGAGTCAATGAGGTGCTTCTACGCCTTTACATCCAGCCACAAATAGTAAATGAACTGCGTTTATGTCGGACCTTTCTAGTCTACCAACCACTCCAAGCTCTTTTTCACAAATGCCAACATTAAACTATTCACACACCCATTCTTAAACCTAGCAAGTAGGTTAGGTTTACTCTGTGACTCGAGGACACTTTGACCCTCAGTTTGGACCAGATCGCAAACTATTACCACCATTATTTGAGCCGTGTTGTCCAAAGAGTTACATGAGTCATTCGGGTGTTTTAGGATTCCTTTAGGTGGCCACACCAAGTTCCTGAAGGGTTAAAAATAGTATTTCAGAGATTCTTTAAGGAGGTTTCATGATTCCTGGTGCCACAAAAAAGTTCCTGAAGGCTAGTTAATTGGATGTTTCAGGGATAAGTTCAAAGATATGTGACAAGACCTATGCTTGTTTACGTATAATGTGCAACAGGCCGTTCATTTCCTGTTTAGTCTACTGCTTACTCTGCAAAACCCTTATTAACTGATTGCGTTGAACACACACACACACACACACACACACACACACACACACACACACACACACACACACACACACACACACACACACACACACACACACACACACACACACACACACACACACACACTTTTTCTGTACATGCACACACTCATTAGAGGCTCTAGTGTTACAAGACTTCATGCTGAGGAAAGGGGTTCAGTGTTCAAAGCCTTTCTGGTCTGAACAACACACACACACACACACACACACACACACACACACACACACACACACAAACACACACACACACACACACACACACACACACACACACACACACACACACACACACTCAGCGTTACGTAATGATGTAAGCAGCGGTTCATAGTTTTGGAAGTGGGACACTCGCTGAGAGATGGTCTGACGAAACCACAGTCCTGAGGACGTGTGTGTTTATATGTGTAGTTTCTGCAGTGTGTATGTGTGTGTCCGTATGTTCTTAAGTGTGTGTGCTTGTTTGTGAGTGTGTGTATATCTGCTCCTCATTAGCCAGTAGATAAAAGGAGTGTGTGCAGCGATAGAAGAGGTGATTCCTCCCTGTGGAACTATACCTCCCTCTCTGTTTCTTATTTGTATCGCTGATTGTGTGGTGTGTGTGTGTGTGTGTGTGTGTGTGTGTGTGTGTGTGTGTGTGTGTGTGTGTGTGTGTGTGTGTGTGTGTGTGTGTGTGTGTGTGTGTGTGTGTGTGTGTGATGTCAAGAAGCTTTATAGAAACAGGCAGCGTTCTTTGGATGCCCTCTCTCTCTCTCCTCCCCAGGGAGAGAGAGAGAGGGAGGTGGATTTATTTTTCCAGGTCTGTTGTTTATTTGAGCTTATCTGCGGTGGCCGCTGTACACTACAGAAGGAGGTGTGTTTTTTTTGTGCATGAGTGTGTGTTAATGTGTGTGTGTGTATGTTTGTATGTATTTGGCAGTGGCTGTAAATCCGAGCTCGGCCAGCATTCGACTGATGTACAACAGCGAGGATGCTGAAAGCCGCAGCACACACACACTGTGGTTTGTCCATGATTGGATTATTTTGGTGGTGTTCAAGTGAGATATAGATAGTTATGGGTGTGTGTGTGTTAGTGTGTGTGTTAGTGTGTGTGTGCACATACTTTGTAAACTGAGCCAGTCGTTTTTGGTCTAACTAAGTTCCTTGTGGAGGTTCCAGGGGTCATTGGGTTCTTGTTGTTGTTTATTAGGCATTAAGAACATCATAGGGTTTCTAGGAGTCACTACGGTAGGCCTGGGATGTTCAAACATCACATTGGTCAAAGGGAAAATACCTAATGTTATACTCGTGGTTGGGAGTGTTTCAGACTGGGTGTAGTTCAAGGGTAATAACATTTCAAGCACCGCACATGAAAGTCCTTAAAGGAATACTTCATCCCCTAAAAGAGCTTTTGTTTATCAGTTAATCGACAGGAATTACCTTGAATTCGTAGAGTAAGCTTTGTTGTTCTTTCATTGCTCCAAGTTGAACAAGGAATCCAAAATCAGAGATTCATTTTGGTATCATCCAAATCTCTCTAATCAAGTCTTATGTTTACTGCTTCACAAATGCCTCTAAGACACCTGTATTTCCCTACGGGGATCAATACCGATGTATCTTATCTTAAATACATACAGTCTTTCTCTACGTTGGTCTATTGTGAAGTACAAGTGATTTGAGGTATCTAAACAATGTCCTACTTTTGAAGTTACATTAGGATAATAAGGATTTTGGGAGGGAGGGTCTTTGGGAGTGTTACAGATTCGGACTAAGTCCTTGTTATGAAGGTTTAGGGCAGGGGTGTCAAACTCAAGGCCCGGGGGCCAAATTCGGCCCGCGACTTCATTTTATGTGGCCCACAAGAGCTTGCAAAGAATATAATATGTTTATTATACGGTTACGTGCCGCTTTACAGGAGCACGTTGCCCATACATGGAGCACAATGCATCTCAAATGTGACTTTTTTCTTAGAATTTGCCCTTTTTTTTATATTACTTTTTTATTCTCTTTTTTAAATCATTTTGTGACATTCTCACTGAAGAGACTTGCAATTATTTGCCCTGGACTTCTGCTTTCAGACGTAGTTAATGATGAAGTTATTACCCTGATAATAATCCAATGCAGAGCAATATGTAAAAACATTATTTTATATATATGATATATTTATATATGTATTTTTATATAGTCTTAAAGTTACAACCGGCCCTTTGAGTGGAACAATAATGCAAATGTGGCCCGCCATGAAATTGAGTTTGACACCCCTGGTTTAGGGTGTAGTTCAGGGTTCGCTGAAGAGATGTTTCTTTGGTCTTAACATTTCAAAGTTAATTTCAGGAAGTTCTTTAAGACATTTTTACCCACAAAAGGATCGTTAGCATATCAATGACCCGACCTGTATAGCCTTGAAATTGTGAAGTAAGCTTTGTTGTTCTGTCATTCCTCCACGGCGGATAAAGAATCCAAACTCAGAGATGAATTGAGGTAAATGGGGTCCGTGTTTAACAGCAGAACGACCGTGTTAAAACTCATCTCATGCGGTATAATCCAACTCTCACTTGTCAAGTGTTTTGCTTACTACTTCTACTATTTAAAACACTGCATAAATACACTCACACTTGCAGAGACACGCTACTTTTCCCTGCGTGTGCTGATTTTGCAGAACTGCATAGATGAGGTTTCAGAGGTTTCGAAAAAGAGGTCTTCTGGGGTGATATTGAAAATTACAGGGGTTGCTTTAGTCTCCTTTTAAATAAATCGAAAATGTTTTTCAGAATTAATTAGTGCTTCTTTAGAAAGTTCTGGATGCCATTTAACATAATTCAGGTCACTCTAATGGTTTCAAGGGTCAGTGCAGACGTTTGAGGGGATGTTAAAGTGTAAAAAAGGTCACTTCGAGGTTTCTTAAGGTTACCACTGACATTAAAAGGTATTTTCAGGTGGCAATTACGATTCCTAAACAATGTTCAAAGCGGCAATTACTGTGGTCGTTATTTGCACAGTCAAGTCATTGTTATTCCATTCACTCTATTGTCTGTCTTTATCTGCCTTCCAGAAGATTCACTTCAGCTCTAGTTTATCAGTCACTTAGAGGTTTCTTAGGGTCGCCAATGACAACAAAATATATTCTCAGGAGGTACATACGATGTCCAAGCAAGGTTCAATGTGGCAATTATTGGGTTTGTTATTTTATGCACATTGTTCGGTCCATTTCTTCGATTATATTTCTTTATTTACCTCCCAGAAGGCTTACATTAACTTTAGTTTGTCACAGGAACATTCATAGTATCTTAAAAGCACCATTAATGACCAAACTATACATTTTGCTTATAAAATAAGATTGATCTTCCACTATGTCTGTGAGTGTTGAAAGTTAGGCTACTTTTACAGATTTAGCTCTTCCTCTCAGGTTTAGAAATTCCTCTCTTTGAGCAACATTATAACTCTGTCCTTATCTCCTTCAGATAACATTGAATACTGAGCCTTGAATGAATAA
The DNA here is from genome assembly GCF_949606895.1 of Notothenia rossii. Lineage (NCBI taxonomy): Eukaryota > Metazoa > Chordata > Actinopteri > Perciformes > Nototheniidae > Notothenia > Notothenia rossii. The sequence goes on from NC_136901.1 coordinate 90,994,793, forward strand.
TAGGCTTCTGTCTTCTGAAGGTGAACTGCTCCCATTTTCCTCAATTGTCTGTGCCTTCAGTTATTGGTTTATCTGCTGACATGAAACCTTTAACAAATAGTAGTTTTAGAAACCACATGTACGACTACAGTCATGAATATTCAGCGCGGTGAACTGCTCTGTATTCTCTTCAGAGGTTGAGTATCCTGGCTCTTAAACTGCAGCTTGAATAAACTGTCAAACTGTCCTTTCTGTCAACCCAAGTTTTCTTTATTGGCATGAAATATAAAAGTTCTTGAAATATGAAAGCCCTTCCTGCAGAGTTAAAACAACACCAAAAAAAGTCTAAGCCTGCCATGGTGAGATTCTGATCTATTAGTGAAAGTCTTTCTAACTAATAGGTTTACAGTTTACTTGATTTAGTGGCCAGGTTTAGGGCAGAAGGAGGAGTAAGAGTTGGGATCATTTGGTTTTCGTTACCAAATACAACCAAGTCTTGCTCACAAATCTACAGTCGGTGTGACATCATGGGGAAACAATAAAAGCTTGTAAGTATGGAACTGAGAGCTAGAGTTGGAGGAGATGAATGTGAACATAATCTCGAGCATTTTCACCTTTACCCAATGTAACACTACCCAAACAAACCCAAGCCTAAATCATAGTCCCTGGGTGTTTCTCAATGTCGAGGAAGGATGCTCAAGAGCCACTATTTCAAGCATACTGCGTCATCGAGTGCCGCCGAAGGACTGTTCCAATGTCCAGCATACTTGGAATCCTACCGAGGCCGGCGTACTTCGTAGCGAAACATTTCGAGGCTGCACATGTGTAGACTCCGCGGTCTTAAAATCCCCGCAATGCTTTGCGCATAGGCCTGTCGCGATAATCGATAAATTGACTTATCGTACGATAAATAAAAATGGACTCGATAACTTTTCTGAGCTCGATAAATTGCCGTTTACATAAAGATGTGACCAGCATTTTAGCCTGGAGCGCTGTGGCTGCCAGGCGCGCTGTGAGGGGCGGGGCTGACACACAGCCAGGTCAGGACACTCCGCGTGCACGTGCAGCAGCGTAGCAGCCAAATTAATAATAGAGCGACAAGCGGGAGACAACGTGTGACTTACTCGCGGGGAATTTAAAGTGAAATGGAATTGGTTACAAAACCTAACTACACATCTCGATTCTCCGGTGTGGCAGTATTTTGGATTCAAACCAAATCAACGAGGCGAACCTACGGACTTGAATCAGCCGGGCGGTGTGTCGCATTGGTTTAAAAAAGGTAGCGACAAAAGCAGGCAATACCACGCATTTTAAACTACACCTAAAACACAACCACCCCATTCCGTTTTCCCAGCTGGGAGCAAACACGGCAGCTGGAGATGGAGAGCCCCGCCCGACAATGCAAACATGTTGGTGTTCCTTGCTCGAAAACTTAGAAAAACAGATTTGGATATGGCCTGTTGAGGCATCTGGGTCTTTGACAGTGGACTGTACACTTGACTGTTGTTTTAAGGAGGTTTTTTTTGCTTGTGAGATAATGTGTGCTCATATTTATTTATTTATATATATATACATATATATATATATATGAGAGAGAGAGCTCTGTTTTCCAGCCTGACTATTTAATTTATTGTTTTGGTTGTGTGATTTAATTAATTTATTATAATTTAATTAATTTGTTTTATTTATTATATATAATTTATATATTTTAATATTATTTCACATTTCATTTGCAATGTTGAATGTTCAATAAAAAGTTATGTTTGAAAGGATGTAATTGAATTATTATTATATACTATCATTATGTCTTAAAACGGTGCCGACAATATTATCGTTTATCGCAATAATTTCCAGAAAAATTTATCGTCCAACAAAATTAATTATCGTGACAGGCCTATTTGCGCACGGACCAATTTCCAAATCTTTGGCGGAAATCGCGCTCCATTTAAGGCGGGGCCTCGCATATGACGCACACCTGCACACAGTTCCACAATTCCTCGTTTTCCGAGGCTAGGAAGGATTCTTGCCTCGCTTCTGAAGCAAGTGACTCGGAGGTACATGTGCTACCAAGCAAGCGTCCTCGACATTGAGAAACACCCCCAGTGTACTTGATATCCATTAAATACCAATAAAGAGGCCCTATTCTGCTTGTTGGGGCTTTTAGTTTTTTTGCAAGTCAATGGTCTGCAAAGTCTAAAATCCCCAAATTCCCTCCATAGGGAGTTTCTTTCCTACACACTCCCTCCATTGGACTCCTTTGTTTACTTCCAGAACATAGTGACATCACTTTGGAACACCCGTGTTTCTATTGGCTAGCGCTTCAACACAGTATATTGGGACATCTAGGACCTTTTTGAACATTAAAGCATGTAAACATGTCACAGTAGAGGCACTCAAAACCAATATGAACCTGAATATGAGCACAATAGGTCTTTTTTAAGAGTATGTTCACTGTAGAGCAAACATTTGAAGTGTATTCAAATATTTGCTTTGTGGAGACTTACCTCACAGCAAATCCTAAAAAATCAGCTTTGACATCATGTTTTTTTTAAACACTTGTATATAGTCTGTTATGGCGCTACTTCTATTCTATTGTATTTACTTGCACTATTTTATTTGTTTTATTGTGTTGCACTGTTGGAATAAAATCTTGAATCTAATGTATACAGGTAAGGATTATCTCAGAGCTCAGAGAGTCAAGGTTGTTTCATTTCTCTCTAAGAAAGAAAAAGAGTTTCTCCTTCGAGCTAAAAGCGGCTCGCCTAAACCCGCCTCCCGCCAGGCCCTGGCGCCGTTCGCTGCCACCGTTAGCGTCACAGCTACCGGTAGCGTAGCATCTACCGTTAGCGTAGCAGCTGTTCCTGGTGGCTATGCCTGCGTGGAGGCCACATCTCCAGCTTCTATTGGCTAGCGCTCCAACACAACATAGGGGCATCTAAGAGCTCTTTGAACATTGAAGCATTTAAACATGTCACAATAGAAGCACTAAAAACAAATATGAACCTGAATATGAGCACAACTTGTCCTCTTTAACAGGATTTCCACCGTAGCATTGTTTGAAGTTTATTCAAATGTTTGCATTGTGGGCACTTACATCTTACATCAGCTAAACTTTATGAGCAAATCCTTAAAAATCAGCTTTGACATCAGGTTTTTCGTTTTTTTTATCGAGGTAAGGATTATCTCAGAGCAAAGTCAAGGTGATTTATGAAGAAAAAGTGTTTCTCCTTCGAGCTAAAAGCGGCTCGCCTAAATCCACCTCCCGCCAGGACCTGGCTCCGTTAGCCGCCACCGTTAGCGTCACAGCTACCGTTAGCGTAGCATCTGTTCCTGGTGGCTCTGCCTGCGCTGAGGCGATGTCTCCAGGACAGATGGAGGATCAGCGGGGGGGCGAGGGGTTGATGGTGTTCAGGGCCGTGACCCTCGGGAACCGGTCCAATGAGAGCCTGGAAACAGCAGGAGAGTTAGCCACAGGTCTGGTTGCTAGGTTAGTGTTGCATCATGGGAACTAATGAGCAGAGACTGTATGTGTGTGTGTGTGTGTGTTTGTGTGTGGTGAGGTGATGTCAGGGTGTTAATGGGAGAGAGTTTACTTCAGGTAAACACACACACACACACACACACACACACTCCCTGGTGTGTCCGTCTTTGTTTTTCTGATGTCCTGGTGAGACCCTCAGTGGGGAGGATTACCATGGAAACAGTGAGACAGTTAGGGGCGTATGGAGGTTAGTCATCAATGCTAAGATACCTGACACACACACACACACACACACACACACACACACACACACACACACACACACACACACACACACACACACACACACATCACACTTATTCATGCCGACACAATTTGAAAACTTTCCGCGAGCACTTTTCAAACAAAAGTTTTTAAAGATTTAAGGAATACAAAACAAACATCCCGCTGGGTCTAAAAGAAAAGCTATGAATAAAACAATTGCAGATAAACAAAAGTAAGATACAGAGAAATGTTGAAGAGAAAACAATTCATGAAACCATTTTTTATTAAATAAGTTTACAGACATTAATTATTGTAAACGATTCCTGATTGGTGGTGGAATTCAACTGCATGCAACATGAGTAAAATAACATGTTTTCAGGAAAATATCTAATACCAAATAAATGTACTGCTTTATTATTTACTAAATAATAATAAAGCTTGATTTGTATATCTCCTTTCATACACAGGGTGCAGCAAACATGCAGCATATGTACATGATACATTAGAGTGAAGTACAACTAGAGTGGAATGAGGCAAAATAAATAATAATAATAATAAAAAAAATTAAAATAAAGATTGTCAAAAGATTAAACACTAACTTTAAATGGAAGCACTAATAACTAAATGAACATGCAAAACAAGCCCCTCCCAGTATGTTATATTATGGTTATCATTATTCAGGATGCATTAATGTATAATTATTGTTATATTATGAAATCTGGAACAATATATCATATTTCTAAAGATCATGCTTTGTTGACAAGCTGTCGATGTGATGCAGTTGAGTACAAAATGCAATATTTCTTTTGAAATTAAGTAGAACTGGAAGTGAGCAGGAAATGAAAATACTTGCTTATACAAGTACCTCAATGTAATGTGTAAGAGTAATATGTTCCCATGAGGCCTTGAAGACCTCCTTAAGAAGCAAGAAAAAGCCACTCAGAGATACTAAGAAACATGTCCATGCGGTATACACTTGGTCGAGTTTCTGCAGCCCTGACTGAGAAACACACCAAAGTAAATGTGCTCCACTGCTGCCTAATTAAACTATTAATACAACTTGTGTGTGGGAGCTAAACTGGGCGCAGGCTAATAGCTTAGCGGAGGCTTAAGGTGTGTGCCGGTCACATGCTGCTGCTCCACGTTTCAGCCTCTTGATCGCTTATTAATCCGGCAGATTAATGCTCTCAGTAATTAATGAGTAGCTTAGCGGACCCGCTCTCCTAAAGCGATATTGTTTCTCATTAACGATGAAACCAGCCGACGTAGCCGAGCATTTCCTGACCCGTCGCTCAACAAGCTGCTGATGATGAACGCTCAGAATTAGCAGCATTAGCGCTAACTGCTGCTGCACAGAGACAGGAAGTAGTATTTAACAAAGAGACTTTTTAGAATGGTTTTTATTAGATTTTGTTATGCTTATTTTTAATGTCGGCAGAAGCGATGGTACCAGCAGTCACTGTATTATTATTTATTTGTTTAGTTTGTCAATACAAATATACTTTATATAAAATACAATCACGTTTTATTTCACGTAAAGTACAAATAAACTAAAAGATTTTTTGTTTACACACAAGAAAACATATACAAATAAAGAATACAAGTGTAATTAACTAATACAAAATACATCATATAAATACATATTATTAGTATAATTATTTATGTAAACTTAGGAAGTAAACATTTGCAACAATATATACATATAAACAAATATGTATAAAATGTACTTGATGCAGTAGATATTGCATTTCTATTGGACTTCCCCGAGAGTTTAATATCATTTGTTTTCATATAAAGTATGGTGTATTCTAACAATCATTGTCAACTCACTCCAGTGTTGTGAAGAGGTTAGTAAAAGGCTGCTTGTATGAATTAGAGTGTAATTAGATATAAAAAGCTAATTTAACTTGACATTTTCCAGAATCAGGAGATCCAAATCATCCATTAAAACGGTAGAAAACACGCCTCGTCATGCATTGACTCTTACTTTATTATTTGCTACACCTGAACCGTAATGATCAGGTTTTAGGTTTGTCCTTGCACTAAAACAGGGTTTATGGATCTAATAAAAGCAGATTCAGAGCGACATCATTGGCTTTGTCCTGTTTTCTTTTTCTATAAACAATCCAGCAGCTGCAGCCAGACTTAGACAGCATTAGCTTTGCCAAAACTCATCCTCAGATATATCTAACGTTAGAGCATATCCTGTGTGGAAATGGAAGCATTAAGGCATGAATTTACCCTCCTCTGTGCTGCTTTCCAAGGTGTGTTTTTCTCTCATTGCCATCCAACGCTTATCGTGGAATAAATAACATTTTATTTTATAATGCTGCAATATACCGGGGCTTACTACCCTACAACATGTCAACAACACTGCTGCTGTATCATGGATTACCAGCTGATCCTTTACCTTGGACTTCTATAGCCTCAGTCCTTTGGCATCATGTCATGTATGTGTGCAGATTAGGGAACGCCTTTGTTGACGTTTCCTCTGTAAACAAACTACATGGAAATGCAATAACCCCCTCGAAGAGTGTTAGCATTAGCTAGCTACTGCTATCTCAGTTTACTATATATTATTTATTATTGTTTACACTTTGACGGGGAATCTGACCATTTTAAAGACTAGTCTGTAAAGAGTGGTGAAGTGAAGACATGTTGTATGTAGGCTGACCTGGAAGCAGCACGGTCACATGACCAAGGCTAAGCTAAAGACGGCTAATGAATTTAGAAACCGCCTTTTTTAACTTCACCTGTAGGGTATTTACTGATGTATTTTATCTGTACGACAAAACGCTAAAATCATATCTGAAAAACAATTGAGTTCTAGACCAGTGTTTTTCAAAGTGGGGGTCCCGACCCCCTGGGGGGCCGCTAGGGGGCACCAGGGGGGTCACGCAAAGTTTGAGGGAAATGGGATTTTTAAAAAAATGTTAAGTTCTTTTTTCTTTTTTGTTTTGTTTAGATGTTATTAATAACTGTATATCTATCAATCTATGTGTCTTTCGATGCCAATCTTTTAATATATTTAGTTTTTGAATCATTTCAAATGGACTTGACTGGTCTCGTTGTGTGGGTGTGTGTTCAGATGGGGCAGTGGGGCTATGACAGGCAAAAAAAGCGGAGTGACAGCTTTGATCAGGCAGAAGGCCCCAAATGTAGTGGCAACGCACTGCATGCTCCATCGCAAGGCACTTGTACACATCATTTAAAAAAAATGTGCAACAGGGGGGTCCCCGCCAGAGGATATATGGGGGTCCTTCGCATGGCAAAGTTTGGGAACCCCTGTTCTAGACGAGGGAACAGGAAGTGCTGAAATGATGACTCATTCCCAGGTTTGAGGACTCATTCCTGCACTTATATTTCTGACACTGTGTTCATTTATTTTCTTGCTAATTATTGAACGTCTATCTATTTTATTAAAATAGCCCCTTTTTGTCTGCACTGCCAATGCTGCACGACCGTTTCCCGTTCTACTTTGTCTTAACAAAAACAAGTATATGTCATTTGAGAATGCACAGCCTGGCAGTTACAAAGGTTGCAAGGCTTTATTGTTCCTTCAAAGGAAACTCCTCCAGCAGCAGCCATTACAAATACAAAGGAAGTGCAGAGCAATACATAAACATGTGGCATATATACAATTTAATACAACCCACACAACAGTGACCAGGAAGAACAAAGGTAGACCTAAAGGAAGGAGATAAACACTGAGATATTGACAACTTTTTAGATAAAAAAACTTGAAGATTTAGTTTTTGAGAACTTCCCAAGTCTTTGCCGCGAGGTTTAAAACCCCATAACGTCCCTAAAGTACATTTGCTGCCTGACTTAAAAACAAATCCTTCCCACTATAATAATGGAAGAGATGTAGCTATAGCCAATGCTAGCACAATGTGAGTTTGTTATAATAAGTCTAGATGACTTGTTTGAGGAGGAAAAGTCAACAAAGAGTTCTTAAACCTGCACACAATGCCGTACTAACCCAAAGCCAAACATACAAGAAAATATAAGCAATAAAGTATATCCAGAATGACCGAGAATAAACCAAAGCGCCAGAAATAAAAGTGCCGTGAATATAAACTTTGACATTTTACATTTCTATTATTTCCTCAGTCTTTCAAACTAAAGCAGCATTTGATCTCAAGCCAGGTTTTGATTTTGCCGTCTGACTTCAAAACTAATCCTTTGCACAAGCAGCTAGCAAGCGAATGCTAAAGAAGCAGCTGATACACTGTAACACAGCGGCAACGATTATTCTTATTTAGTTCAATAGTTACTCCCGTAAAGTGCAGTGTTATAAATCAGATGGTTATTCATTCCAATATAAGCCTTGGATGCTTATGAGAGATACACACATCTTGGAAAGCAACAGAGGAGGGTATATTTCTGCTTTAATGCCCGATTTTCACACATTAATGTTGGACAATATTGAGGACGAGGAGAAGTGAAGAGTTTGGCAAACGTAACGCTAGTTTGGCTGCGGTTGCCGGAGTGTAAACAGATTACAAAAACAGGACAAAACCGATACTGTCATTTTAAATGTGCCCAATAAACACAGTTTCAGAGCTCAGAGGAGTCCAAACCTTTACAACATAGAGTGAAGATGAGCGATGAAGGTAAGCAGAGGCCAATAAAGATCAATAACAAACAATGGCCGCCCCCCTGCTCCGTACAGGAAGTGGACAGCGGGACAACGTCTGGAACCCACTTGGCCCCGAGCTTTGCTTTGCAGGATTTAGACCAGATTATAGGGGTGGGGGGGTGGGGGGGGTAGGCTTTAGATGAACAAAAACCGATGGCTAATCCAGAGTGACCCCCTGCTAATCCACTTATTTGGCAGGTATTAACGTAACGATCCTCCCTAAATTAATAAGGTTTTCCTCAGCAGGAGGAGGAGGAGGAGGAGGAGGAGGAAGAGGAACGTCCCCCACAAGTCAACATAGCAAATGTTTTGTGCTTCATTTTGGGGTGTAGATACTTAACAAACCCCCTTAGTGTCTCCATCGTAACAGCAGAAGGCTTTTTGAACACAAAGCTTTTTGAAGGCATTTGTAGGACGCCCCGAGTTAATAGGACCGACTAAAAGTCACCACGGATCTTCCCCGGTTCATTCCTGACATGAAGACAATTATTAATTTTTCTGAAAGGGTATGTTTGAAAATGCAAATGAGGCTTTTTCATATTTCTAGAACTGAAATCGGAACACTATACAAAGCCAGGTTGACATTTCTTGTTTCATTTTGTTGACATATTAGAGACAAAGGTTTTTTAGAGAGGGGATTTTGGATATCTTTTTGTAGTACTCCATAAATCAGAAAACACTGTGAAGCTTGTTTTTTGGGAATGAATGGTGTAAATGAGAGTGTTAATGGGGCGTAAACAAAGCCCTCTGTGGAAAGCTTCAGAATATAGAGTGGAATGAAACTGGAAATGTTGGTGAGTGTAGTGCTTTGGCTTTAAAGGAGATTTCTGCTCAGTGAGGGGCAAACTCTTCAAAGATATGAATTGCAAAATCACTACATGTGAACCTAAACAGGAAAGAGAAGACCCTAAAAAGCATAAGAGTGTCTTTAAATAGGTTTTCCTGTTGTCCTGTAAATGTTTTTGCTAACACAAGCAAAGAAGAAATCAGACTTGTATACATTTAACTGAATCTTGCTTTCTTAGTTTTTAATGTCACTGCAGTAGAAGAAATATTGCCTGCATTATTTTCTATCAAGTCCCCCAAAGTTACGAGCGAGACATAACTGCAACAGCAACGAGAAACGGAAAAAGGCTGCAGAACATGAATAACAATAAAACAGATGACAGTGTGAAACAGTTTGATATGTTGTGGGGAAATATATGGATGAAAAAGCAGCAGTTTCTATTAGAAAGTGACAAAAACCAGCAGCCGAGCAAATGGGAGGAAAAGTGTGTTCGAAATGAAAACACACAACAAGATGTGAAATATGTGGAGTGTGAAAAATGATAAATACAATGTCGGGATGTATGCGGAATGTAAAAGCCAGAGGTGGGAGAAGTACTCAGATCGTGTACTTGAGTAAAAGTAGAAGTACTGAGATCTTGTACTTGAGTAAAAGTAGAAGTACACAGATATTGTACTTGAGTAAAAGTAGAAGTACTCAGGTCTTGTACTTGAGTAAAAGTAGAAGTACTCAGATCTTGTCCTTGAGTAAAAGTAGAAGTACTCAGATCTTGTACTTGAGTAAAAGTAGAAGTACTCAGATCTTGTACTTAAGTAAAAGTAGAAGTACTCAGATATTGTACTTGAGTAAAAGTAGAAGTACTCAGATCTTGTACTTGAGTAAAAGTAGAAGTACTCAGACCTTGTTCTTAAGTAAAAGTAGAAGTACTCAGGTCCTGTACTTGAGTAAAAGTAGAAGTACTCAGGTCTTGTACTTGAGTAAAAGTAGAAGTACTCAGATCTTGTACTTGAGTAAAAGTAGAAGTACTCAGACCTTGTACTTGAGTAAAAGTAGAAGTACTCAGGTCTTGTTCTTGAGTAAAAGTAGAAGTACTCAGGTCTTGTTCTTGAGTAAAAGTAGAAGTACTCAGGTCTTGTACTTGAGTAAAAGTAGAAGTACTCAGATCTTGTACTTGAGTAAAAGTAGAAGTACTCAGACCTTGTTCTTGAGTAAAAGTAGAAGTACTCAGGTCTTGTACTTGAGTAAAAGTAGAAGTACTCAGATATTGTACTTGAGTAAAAGTAGAAGTACTCAGACCTTGTACTTGAGTAAAAGTAGAAGTACTCAGGTCTTGTTCTTGAGTAAAAGTAGAAGTACTCAGGTCTTGTTCTTGAGTAAAAGTAGAAGTACTCAGGTCTTGTACTTGAGTAAAAGTAGAAGTACTCAGATCTTGTACTTGAGTAAAAGTAGAAGTACTCAGACCTTGTTCTTGAGTAAAAGTAGAAGTACTCAGGTCTTGTACTTGAGTAAAAGTAGAAGTACTCAGATCTTGTACTTGAGTGAAAGTAGAAGTACTCAGATCTTGTCCTTGAGTAAAAGTAGAAGTACTCAGATCTTGTACTTCAGTAAAAGTAGAAGTACCAGAGTGTAGGAATACTCTGTTACAGTAAAAGTCCTGTATTCAAAATGTTCCTCAAGTAAAAGTACAAAAGTATTCTCATCAAAATATAGTGAAAGTAGAAACAGTAAAAGTAGTCATTGTGCAGATTGGTCCATTTCAGAATAATAGATATGATATGTTTTATAATGATTGATCATGAAAGTGTTCTCAAAGCTGGTAAAGGTGCAGCTAGTTTGAATGACTTTGTATACTGCAGGGTAGCTGGTGGATTTACTCCAGGTGGAACTAAAGTCTGATTTAACACTTGATTAGATTTCACATCATTCATCCACATCTGGAAAGTAACTAAAGGTATTAGATACATGTAGAGGAGTAGAAGTACACAGTAGCATAACATGGAAATACTCAAGTAGAGTTCTTCAACTTTGATCTTGATTACAGTACTTGAGTACATGTACTTAGTTACTTTACATCAAAGGCTGCAAGGGAGGAGGTCAGGAGAGGAGGAGGAGGAGGAGGAGGAGGAGGAAGAGTAAAGAGGTTTGAGGGAAGACGAGGATTAGCCGGATGCTGGCAGGTAAAGGAGGTCGTTAGCCGGGATCGAGCTAATTAAAATGTGATTTGTGCTACAAGCAGCTTACTGCACGAGAAGAAAGGAAAGAGAAGCTGAGACAAAAAAAAACCCTGAATCCAATTATTTCTCAGACGATATTGTTCTTTAGATTTCGTGGAGGGGTGAGTAGATGCTCCATTTTTGCTAAGAAAAGAGAAAAGGCGAAGGGCAGTAAGCATTACACAACTCCTTTGTGCAGCAAATGTCTGACCTTCCTCCTCTTGATGAAGACAGTCCGTGGGTGTGAATCGTACAAATGAACACTTGAGAAGCGCCGTCTTCTCTATTAATGTGTCCGAGCGAAATTTGGACTTATTATCTCCTATCATAATTTGGATTTAGCGTCTCGTAATTTTATGACTGTGCATAAATACACATGATTTTTCCTTTGAAAACGGTGTTCCACAGGAGACTTGACGTCTGTGTGCAGATGAATCATGCAGACAGTGTCCATAAAAGCAGAATTTACAGGATGTAGCTTTTCCGGCTTTTTCAGATGCACACTCAGCTCTTAGCAAACGGCAGTGACGCAGGTTAGAAAAGCAGGCTAATCAATACGTTTGTAAATTATGTTAAGGATAGCACGAGCTGGGACAACGTTTGCTGGGTTTGGATGTTTTGAAGTGGGATTATATGATCGTAGTATTATCGAAAGCAGATGGAGGAGAGCACAATTCTGAGAAACTTCAGGATACGTAGCAATTTGAAAATACTGCTACAAAAGCGGATATATTTAGCAAATATACCGCTATCGACCGTGCTGTAGTTCCTTTATAGCCCAACATTAGCAACCTTTAGCTTAGCGGTGGTGACGTGAAGTCATCTGACCGTGCTGTAGTTCCTTTATAGCCCAACATTAGCCACCTTTAGCTTAGCGGTGGTGACGTGAAGTCATGTGACCGAGCTGTTGTTCCTTTATAGCCCAACTTTAGCCACCTTTAGCTTAGCGGTGGTGACGTGAAGTCATGTGACCGTGCTGTAGTTCCTTTATAGCCCAACATTAGCCGCCTTTAGCTTAGCGGTGGTGACGTGAAGTCATGTGACCATGCTGTAGTTCCTTTATAGCCCAACATTAGCCACCTTTAGCTTAGCGGTGGTGACGTGAAGTCATGTGACCGTGCTGTAGTTCCTTTATAGCCCAACATTAGCCACCTTTAGCTTAGCGGTGGTGACGTGAAGTCATGTGACCGTGCTGTAGTTCCTTTAGAGCCCAACATTAGCCACCTTTAGCTTAGCGGTGGTGACGTGAAGTCATGTGACCGGGCTGTAGTTCCTTTATAGCCCAACATTAGCCTCCTTTAGCTTAGCGGTGGTGACGTGAAGTCATGTGACCGTGCTGTAGTTCCTTTAGAGCCCAACATTAGCCACCTTTAGCTTAGCGGTGGTGACGTGAAGTCATGTGACCGTGCTGTAGTTCCTTTAGAGCCCAACATTAGCCACCTTTAGCTTAGCGGTGGTGACGTGAAGTCATGTGACCGGGCTGTAGTTCCTTTATAGCCCAACATTAGCCTCCTTTAGCTTAGCGGTGGTGACGTGAAGTCATGTGACCGTGCTGTAGTTCCTTTAGAGCCCAACATTAGCCACCTTTAGCTTAGCGGTGGTGACGTGAAGTCATGTGACCGGGCTGTTGTTCCTTTATAGCCAGACGTTAGCTTTTTACTTGAAATCAGAAAGTGGTGTTAATATGTGGAGATTATTCTGCTGAACAAAATGTTTAAGTATCATAAGTTTGTTTGCCACAGAGATTCATTTATGATATCTTCATTGTATCACAGGTAGCACATCAGTTAGTTAATTTTTTACACATTTGTTCAGTATTTTGTATCAGTCTACTTTATAGACTCGCCCACCTCCTCCCACTGTTTCCTCCCCCTCCCCCTCCTCCTCCTTCTCTTCCTCCTCTTAGAAACAGTTGGATATTGGATTCTGAAATGTTTCTGTGTTGTATTGATTTTCTGCTTTCACTTCAGAGCAGGCAGTCTTGACTCCTGCGTTTGTGTGTGTTTTCATGTATTTCTGCCAGTTTACAGTACATTCTTTTGCTCTTCTTTTCTGCTCATTCACACACATTGTCCATTCACAGTCCAGTGTTAGTCAATTACATGGTACTTGTTACATAATTCCCATGTAGAATCATACAGGCATCTGGCTAACGTGTCCTAGCCTATGCTAACGGAGATGTAGTGTGGGTTGGTTTGTAATCTAACTCAAATGTCGGTTCATTTTACAAATAAAGCCAGCATCTGCTGCAAAACATACTCAGAATAGGAAAAGTAGTCCCCAACAACTTCCCTATTTCCCTATGCTTTAGTAATATTTGTTCAAGACTACAGTTGCCAGCTGTTCTAGAAAATTGCTGAGCATTTTTCTGTCAAACACAGTCTATTTGAGTATATCTGCTGGAGGCAATTATTGTATCATTTTCACCAAAAAAGTGCTTAAATCTGTACTTACAACTGCATTATCATGAGAATATATTGTCAGTTTGAGAATAATACCAGTTGACATGATTAACTAGTCTGACATATGATGCATGTTTCATTATTCCCCTGTACAATCATACAGGCACCTAGCTAACATTAGCTATTGTGCTCATGAAGGTGTAGTTTGGTTTGGTTTATAATCATTCGAAGGTGAGAACAGGTCATTTCAAAGCCAACACCTTTCGCGTTGCTCTGCTGCAGGCATACCTAGTACTGCAAAGAGAAAATAGTCCCAAAGAACCGCACTATTTCCTTATGCTTTAGTAATATTTGCTCAAAACTACAGTTGCCAGCTGTTCTAGAAAATTGCTGAGCCTTTTTCTGTCAAACACAGTCTATTTGAGTATATCTGCTGGAGGCAATTATTGTATCATTTTCAGCCAAAAAGTGCTTAAATCTGCACTTACAACTTCATTATTATGAGAATATATTGTCAGTTTGAGAATAATACCAGTGGACACGATGTTCCCAGTGATGGATTATCTCTCTGAGAGAAGCTCCTCTGCAGGCTGTTTTACAGAAAGTATTTGGTACGAGCGTCACGTTACGCGGACGATTGTCATTTGCAAATTGCATGGAAAATCCTGCCGTTTTCTCATATGCTTGTGCACGGGTCACAATTGTTTGGATGGTGATTCGTGTTTAAATAGGCGCGAGGAAAATGATCTGATGTTGCATATTGGGTGAAATGGGATCCAGAAATGAACCAATCGCTGCCTGTAAGGGAGGACATTTAAAAGCTGACAGAGTTATTTGGGAAATGCTGGGAAGTTATAGAACATGGAGGCTATTTGTAGATAATAGTCTAAAACACCGGCATTGTTCACGTTGAGACATTTCAGGCAGTGTACACAAGCCATTACCTGTGAAATGAAACATTTCCATTCCTTCTGTGTTTCCATCACTGCATAGATTTATTTTGAATTTCATCACATTATCACATATTTGATGTTTTCTCCAAAACAGAAAGGAGACACAAACCTTTCCCTTTCCTTTGCATCCTGATTTCCCTCTCCTCCACGCTCAGGGATTTCTTTTTTACTAACTGAATTAGAAACATTCGGTTGTTTTCTCTGCAGCTGAATTGGACTGAACGAGCCTGAGGGGTTTGGTTAAAGCGATGCAAAAATATCTGTAATCATGTCGCGAGCATGGGGACTGTCAGAAATAACATTAAAAGTGGAATGCTGTAATTGTCCTTTAATGGACGTTTGCTTGAGTGTGAAATGCTTCGGAGCCGCTCTGTCATCATCACAGTCGTCCATAAATAGGCACAATGAGCCCCTCTGATGAGGCGTCCCGTTGAATTTGCAGCCGTCGGATCTCTGACAGACGGATCCAGGTTTCACTCGGCCAGTCGGAGACTTTACGGGGAATCGGCTTCCTGTGATCCGCTCACTGTGATTGGATTAAGAAGTGATCCACAGCAGATGATCCACTGCCCGTCCACACACACATAACAACAGCCATATCCCTGCCGCCCCCCCCTGATCCATAAGCAGATTTGACAGACAATAGCATTATCCCCCCACCACATGTCTTTCATTAGCTCGGTGACCAGGGGGTGGGGCAGGTGATCCAGGACGCTATGACACTGACGACTGACGAAACACTAAAGTTTTCCTTTGGTTCTGTCTCTAAACTCTGCCACTGATGCTTTAAAGCTTCCTCAAATAGATCCTGAGACGATAAGTCAATAGAGAGGTGTGGGAATGAGTCTTAAAACCCTTAACGAGTCAGCATATTAGCTCTTCACTCGTCTTAAGAGATTTTAAGGTCTAGTTGTACGTCATAATATACGTCAGTAAATACCCCACTGGTGAATTTATAAACGGAGGTTGCTAACAAGTGTCTAAATGAGACGACTTAACGTCATCAAGCCCAACATTAGCCGCCTTTAGCTTAGCGGTGGTGAAGTGAAGTCATGTGACCGTGCTGTAGTTCCTTTATAGCCCAACATTAGTTCCTTTAGCTTAGCGGTGGTGGCGTGAAGTCATGTGACCGTGCTGTAGTTCCTTTATAGCCCAACATTAGCCACCTTTAGCTTAGCGGTGGCGACGTGAAGTCATGTGACCGTGCTATAGTTCCTTTATAGCCCAACATTAGCCACCTTTAGCTTAGCGGTGGCGACGTGAAGTCATGTGACCGTGCTGTAGTTCCTTTATAGCCCAACATTAGCCACCTTTAGCTTAGCGGTGGTGACGTGAAGTCATGTGACCGTGCTATAGTTCCTTTATAGCCCAACATTAGCCTCCTTTAGCTTAGCGGTGGCGACGTGAAGTCATGTGACCGTGCTATAGTTCCTTTATAGCCCAACATTAGCCACCTTTAGCTTAGCGGTGGCGACGTGAAGTCATGTGACCGTGCTGTAGTTCCTTTATAGCCCAACATTAGCCACCTTTAGCTTAGCGGTGGTGACGTGAAGTCATGTGACCGTGCTATAGTTCCTTTATAGCCCAACATTAGCCTCCTTTAGCTTAGCGGTGGTGACGTGAAGTCATGTGACCGTGCTGTAGTTCCTTTATAGTCCAACATTAGCCTCCTTTAGCTTAGCGGTGGTGACGTGAAGTCATGTGACCGTGCTGTAGTTCCTTTATAGTCCAACATTAGCCTCCTTTAGCTTAGCGGTGCTGACGTGAAGTCATGTGACCGTGCTGTAGTTTCTTTATAGCCCAACATTAGCCGCCTTTAGCTTAGCGGTGCTGACGTGAAGTCATGTGACCGTGCTGTAGTTCCTTTATAGCCCAACGTTAGCTTTTTTTCTTCCAAACTCATAAATATGTGTTAAAAATCCAATTACTTTTAGTTTAAGGAGCAATTTGAGATTCTAACATCCAAAAATACGCCATGACTGCACAACTGTATCAGCAGAAAATACATGTTTGGCATTGGATTCATTGCTTGGGTAACTAAAGAAGCAAAGATGCCCAATAACACAAATGGTTCGAGCCTCTTTCATGCGACAATTTGCTGATTTTCCAGTTGTATATCTTAGGGCTCTCTCTTCATACAGTTACAGGTAAGCATTCTGCACAGTAGTGGAGTGATTTGGGAGGGGAAAAGCGTGTTTCTCGCACACATCCTTTCAGAAACCCCTAGGGGGCCATAGAGGATTTCATATTTGAGGATATAAAAAGAAAGAAATCAATGTGAGCAGCTGCTGCAGCGCTGAAGACAGACTCAGTGCGCTGACGGCCAAACGTACAGACGGGAATATTACAGCTATATGAAGGCTTTGGGAGTTACGGATTACTACAGTTTAGAAAAGCAGAAATACAATCTGAGCTCACGGAAAATGTGCCGTTTTAGTTTAGAAGCTCACACACACTATTTTACGAACACATAGGTTCACCTGCTGAATTAAAAACCGAACAAATGAAGCAAAGAATGTGAAAACCATGAAGCAGATTCAGGCGGTAATAATAATAAATAATACATTTAATTTATATAGCGCTTCTCATCTGCCAAGACAAATCTCGAAGCGCTTCACAGCAAAGGACACTGATACAATTTTAAAGATTTAAATTATTATTTTTTTTTTTTTAAATTAAAATAAATAAATAAAAGTCGGAGATAGCGATAACAATGGCAATAATCCAGGTGTACCATGCTCAAAGTTTATTGGAAGGCCTGCCGAAAGAAGAGGGTCTTAAGGCCGGTTTTGAAGACCTGCCTTAAGACTGGGAGTAGAAGTATAGATTCACACTTAAAGTATTATCCTACAGAACAGAACAGTCATCTTCCTTTTGTATCCTGATTACATGCAATCCGTTACTCCCGAAGCCTGTAGCCTACTCATGAATGTAACTTGTAAAGATGCCGTAGTATACTCCTCAGCGCATGTGTGTGTGTATTTGTTTAGTAGGAGTCCCAGCAGAGATCCCCCCCTGCGGTTTCCCTCCAGCATCAGGAGGAGCAGCCGCTGCATGTCAACACTTTAATACAGCTCGCTGCTATTTGGTGATTCTGAGCGACGATGATCCTCCAGCCTGAAGGCCGGCGCTTTCACGGCCTCCAATCCCCCGAACCAGAGAAGAGCTTCAGGTGGGAGCACAGGGAGTCCCTGAGGAGGAGGAGGGGGGAGAGGAAGGAGAGGAGGAGGATACAGGGGAATGAGGAAGAAGGAGGACACAAAGGAAGTGGATATGAGAACAAGAGGGAGGTGTAAAAGGAGGAGAGGGATAACAATGCCAGAGAAGGAGAATGAGGTGTAGGAGGAAGAAGAGGAGAAAGAGGTGGATAGTGAAGATACATGGGAGGAGAAGGAAGAGGAATGTAAAGTTAGGAAAGTTAAAAGAGGAGGAGAAAGACAGGAAACAAAAGAAGGAAATAGCGAGAGCTGGGAGAGGATACAGACAGGTCGAAAAGAAGATGGAGAGAAGTGAAAAGATAGAGGGAGAGAACAGGGTGTCCGCGGGGTCTTAAAAAGTATAAACGGCATTTTCCAAGGTATTACATTTTGTAGCTTGTTTTCAATAAGTATATAACTGGTCCAAAGAGGTTGTATTCTACAGTCTGCCTGAATGTAATCATTGCGTAGGTGTGTAGTGTGATTCTGTGTAGTTTATTTATGGCATCCCGTTGGGTTTGACGTCATCTGAACAGGACATCGCACGCTCAATGCTTGATAACGCTCGAAGGTCCGTTTACGCCGGTTGCTAAACAACATCATTATGGGGAAATGCAAGTCTGCGTCCAAATGGTTGGAAAATAAGGAGGAAGGACGATCAATACTGTATATAGTCAATAAGAGGTCAAGTGTGTCGCCAAGGTAACCGGTTAGAACTCCAAGTGGCGATGAGGTCTTAAAAAGTATGGAAAGGGTCCAAAGATCCAAATATACTTAAAGTTCCAAATATAATTAAACTTCCAAAAGTACCGTAAATTCCCCAAATACTTGAAGTTCCAAATATACTTAAAGTTTCAAATATACTTAAAGTTCCAAATATACTTAAAGTTAAAAAAATACCGTAAATTCCAAAAATACTTAAAGTTCCAAAAATACTTAAAGTTTCAAATATACTTAAAATTCCAAATATACTTAAAGTTCCAAATATACTTACAGTTCAAAAAGTACCGTAAATTCCAAAAATACTTAAAGTTCCAAATATACTTAAAGTTTCAAATATACTTAAAATTCCAAATATACTTAAAGTTCCAAATATACTTAAAGTTCCAAATATACTTAAAGTAAAAAAGATACCGTAAATTCCAAAAATACTTAAAGTTCCAAATATACTTAAAGTTCCAAATATACTTAAAGTAAAAAAGATACCGTAAATTCCAAAAATACTTAAAGATCCAAAAATACTTAAAGTTCCAAAAATACCGCAAATGGTTAAAAGACAATCAATACCGTATATAGTAAATGTGAGGTCGCCAAGGTAACCGGTTAGAACTCAAAGTGGCGATGAGGTCTTAAAAGGTTTTGCATTCGACTTCAGGATTCCTGCATTTACCCTGGAGTAGAAAGATAACCTGAGAGATACATAATGGGGGTGAACAAGAGGAGAAAAGGGGGATGATTAAGAAATGAGATGGATAACTTGGAGGAGGAAAAGTGTGAGGAAGATGAGAAGCAGGAGGGAGAAAAATAAAAAAGGAAAAGCAATGGAGTCAGGAAGTGAAGTCGCTAGAAGAGGATGAGTCGATCATCATAATGAGAAGGACAATTATGCGATTTAGAAGGAAGAAGAAGGAAATAATAAATACAAAAAAAGCTATCCAGAAAGGGAAGTTATCAAAAGATGGATTGATGGAGGAAGGGAGGAGCAAGAGGAGGAGGAGGAGGAGGAGGAGGAGGAGGAGGAGGAGGAGGAATAGGAGGGTGTTTCCAGAGTTTTTGTTTTGCTCCTCACAGCCTGACGGCCAGCAGGAGGCGCTGAGCTCAGCTGGGATC
>NC_136901.1:91019540-91042040 GCF_949606895.1 Notothenia rossii
GTTTCCTTTTAGGCCAAGGACAGATGAATTGAAACATCATTTGGTATTGTTGTGGAGGCAGAATATTTAATGTATGAAACTTTAAGCAGTCTGCTTTTTTGTTCTGCACTTATTGTGTGTTTTTTTACCCATAAGGCACATATTGTTGTGTAAATATGTGAAATGTAAGAAATCACACGGGAAAAAACAAGTTGGACGGCCCCCATTGTAAATATCCTTCACTTTCCTCCAACTTTTTGAAGATAACTTGCATACAAATTGGGAAAATCTGCGTCAAATTACCTGCAAACTGTTTCCTTGGCAGCACTGTTCAGGATCCATTTCACCGTCTGAGGTAAAAGCCGTGCACTGCCTTTGTGATTTGGCCCCTGACTGTATTTCCTGACTCTCAGTGTGACTACTGGAGACAGAGTCAATAAACTGGCCCCACTTGGAGCTGTCGCTTGACATCATAACCAAATCTGTGTGATGCTACTTCACCTGCACAAACTCGCCATTTATCAACGGGTGCAGCCATTCTGCTCCGAGTCAATCAGCGTTTCTTTCAAGTGTTCAGGAAGCGTTCACACACACACACACACACACACACACACACACACACACACACACCCACACACACACACCCACCCACCCACCCACCCACCCACACACACACACACACACACACACACACACACACACACACACACACACACACACACACCCACCCACCCACCCACCCACGCACGCACGCACGCACGCACGCACGCACGCACGCACGCACGCACGCACGCACGCACGCACGCACGCACGCACGCACGCACACACACACACACACACACACACACACACACACACACACACACACACACACACACACACACACACACACACACACACACACACACACACACACACACACACACACACACACACACACGGCGACCTCCAACAGTTTAATCTTCTTTTCTTTAAGTCATGAAAAGGCTTTTTTATGTCCTCTTTCTTGGAGAGGGCTGAGAGCTGGAGGAGATCAGACAGAGCGGTGTGTGTGAGCGAATCAGAAAGGAGAGGCGAACAAAGCGAGGTGCGAGCATCGGGTCACGTGACTTCGCCTCCACACGCTGTTTTCAGTCGCTGAATGGCGAGGTCATGACGTGCAGATCATCGTCTGACTTCACTTTGCTCTGCAGCTCGGTGCGCATCAACAGGCTGAAAAGGAAGAGCTGTGTGTGTGTGTGTGTGTGTGTGTGTGTGTGTGTGTGTGTGTGTGTGTGTGTGTGTGTGTGTGTGTGTGTGTGTGTGTGTGTGTGTGTGTGTGTGTGTGTGTGTGTGTGTGTGTGTGTGTGTGTGTGTGTGTGTGTGTGTGTGTGTGTGTGTGTGTGTGTGTGTGTGTGTGTCTGAAGGCGAGGGTGAGTGTATTGTAGTGGCGGTCACACATGAGAAGAAGCAGTCCTGCTTCCTGTTCCCGCTGATTTGACATGCAGGCTGGAGATGAATGACTAGTGTTTCTTGTGTTTCTGACACTTGACACTCTACTGCTGATAATTCTAAAGAAACACTTGTGTAAATGTCCTGCCAGTGGCTCATCAATATGGCATCTGTCAACTGTCAAACAAAGGCAGAAATACCACGCTTAATTTGGCCAAAAAACTCATCAACGATATTCAATAATTTCTCCTCAAATTTGTCAAACTGCAAAACAAGCGTTCAATCACTGGCCACACACCAGAGCCTGATGTGGGTCCAATTGTCCAAGTGTGTGGTCCTGTCAGTTAAGATCTGAAATTCCTCAAATGGCGACCAGGTTTAATATTGCTAATACTACTTCTAGGGCTCATAATACTCTTGCTTACCACGTCTATTGTCACTGATATAACTGCTACCACTACTAATCTACAATGTTATATCAAGAACATATCGGAACATACTTATGACCCTTCCAGTGTTGCTGTTACTAACTGTTGATAGTACTATTTCACCTGCTTGTACTTCTTTGGCTCACAATAGTTGCATTACTATTGGTACTACTGTTTCTAGTGAAGCTACAAGCATGCTGCTGCCACTACTACTTCTAAAATACATTATTTAGCTTGAACTACTACTGTTACTCTGAGTATTACTGCTAATGTAAAAATACAATTGGCTTTTTGTCAAGGGAACCAGGGAGATGCTAACTTCTGGTTAGCCTGTAAACAAGTGCAATCCCTGCACCACTCTTTTTATTACTGCTACTGTTGTTAATATTTCCACTGCTACTTTTAGTACTGCTATTTCTAATGTTACTACTGTGACTACCACTACTGTGTTTACTACTTATACCATTGGCACTGTTACTACTCATGCCAGTATTGCTTATACCTCTTCATTCTGCTGCTACATGGCCGCCACTGCTGCTTCTTGCACTGCTATTACTAATTCTATGGCTACCTCAACTACTTCGACTAACTACTTGGTATTTGTACTCGGCCCACGCCCACCGAATCCACAGCAGGGATCTGTTATAACGAACTGCCACTGCCTGTGAGATTCAGAATAAAGAGAATGAGATAAACGCGGCTTCAAACTGTATGTTAAAGCTCGCCTAATAGGCTCAAGTAATGACTACAATTCCTCTGCCTTTACACTGCGGGAGCCAACCTTAAATCTTCAGTCCAGTTTCGTCTCATCTCGCTCTGCCTGCCTGTGTTTGTGTGTGTGTGTGTGTGTGTGTGTGTGCGTGTGTGTGTGTGTGTGTGTGTGTGTGTGTGTGTGTGTGTGTGTGTGTGTGTGTGTGTGTGTGTGTGTGTGTGTGTGTGTGTGTGTGTGTGTGTGTGTGTGTGTGTGTGTGTGTGTGTGTGTGTGTGTGTGTGTGTGTGTGTGTGTGTGTGTGTGTGTGTGTTGTGTGTGTGTGTGTGTGTGTGTGTGCGCCTGCCTGCCTGCCTGCATGCGTGCGTGCGTGCGTGCGTGCGTGCGTGCGTGCGTGCGTGCGTGCGTGCGTGCGTGCGTGCGTGTGTGTGTGTGTGTGTGTGTGTGTGTTGAGAAAAAGGGAGATAAAAGTCAGGGTGGGAGCTGAAAGCGATTTGACCAAAATAATATTTAAAAAAAAAGAGACATGTTGAAGAAAAAGCAGAGCAGTGAGAGAGAGCAGAACACTTAAGAGAGAAAATCCACTTTGAAAAATGAGAAAGAGAGAGCGGCGGGTCAGAGCTTCACCAGTAGAGCAAGAGAAAGAGAAAAGATTCAGCCTTGGCAGGAGAAACTGAGGCGTTTTCCTGAGAGCTCTTCAGCTTCCCTCGCCACTCTCCCACAGCCATTTAACTGATTTAATTCTACAAAATGGAGTCTCTCTGTCAGTCTGAGGAGTTTTTTTTTCCCTCAGCTGTCACATTTGAGATGCTCTCCTCAGCCTCTTCCACGGTAAATCTGTTTAACAGCAGCACATAAAAACCTGCATAAATCTAAAGGATGAGCTACGTAAAACAGCCCAACAAGCACCCCGGAGCTCATAAACACGGCAATACAGCTGACTAGTGACAACGCTAGGCAATAAGCTAATGCTAACGGATGAATTCGTATAGACTGTGGATGATGCCAAGAGAAGCTTCAGGCTGAGAGACGGCTCATATCTGACTGTAACGACCAACAAACTCCAGAAATGTAACTTAAAAGTAAAACTATTAAATAGCATGAAGCAGTTTTAACTCCAACACTGACCAATCAGAGCTCCCTGCTGGCGTTACATTTAAAGGGGACCTATCATGCAAAATGCACTTTTGTACGTCTTTTCTACATGAACATGTGTCCCCGGTGTTCCAGGGAACTCACCAAGTGTCAGAAAACACAACCCTCTCTATTTTCCTCCATACCCAAATCTCTTAAAAAGGGGCTGCAACGGATCTGATACAGACTGATCCAGATTTGAACACTTCTATGACGTCACAGAAGTGGCGCTACGGCTATTGGGCCAACTCCACCAATCAGGAGGAGACAGCCACGGACATTGCCGTTGGAAAGCGCCGCCGGAGACGCTGTAGTACATATGCCAGGCCTGTAGATGGTGCTGTTCCCAAAGAATCAGCCCATGAGGAAAAGACAGTGTTAAATTGGTCCTACACTATATTATTCAAATATAGCATGATAGGTCCACTTTAAAGAAACTCAAAGTACTCTTAAAGAGATTGAACGTATTTCACTGCTATTGTCAGCCAGTGTGAAAACGTCTCTCTTTCTTAGGAGTACAAACCATCCCCCTTTTTAAATTATGTGAACATTTAAATGTATTTAAAGCAAGTTCTCTTTGTCCCTGTTTTACTTTAATCAGCAGTAAGTCGTGTAACAGCAACAAAAAAGGGATTAGAAAGTAATACGAGTGGACATACAACCGGAGTCTCTACTGAAACGTCTATTCATACACAACTTTAAGTTTCATTTCTAGATTTGTGTTTGCAGACAATTAGTGTTTTCCAGTCTCTGATTGAAGACACGAGCAGCCGGTGGACAATCTGCTAGATTTTCCTTTAATCATAAGAAAGACTAGCGGTAAAGCATATGAATGAAATCATAACAACAGCTTTGTTGTTGTGTTAAAGAAAAGCCAGACACACTTGAGATGACTGCCTACAGTCAACCTTGGTTTCTTTTCACCTTGATGACAATCTGTATCGAGCTTTATGCAAGTAGAAGTCAGCTTTTGTGCATATTTTGAATGGCTTTGAAAAGAACTGACAAATAGTCTTGACAAAACCAGATAAGTAAATGTTTATATGGGCATGCGACATATACTGGTGATTTGATTGTTATCATGAGGATTGAACCAGAATCAGAATCAAGTGTATATTGCCAGGTGCGTTTACACTTCATGGTGCGAACATAAACAATCTAAACAAACAAGTTGCAAAGTAGGTAGAAATATAAGGATAATACAAAATAAATAGGTTTAAGGATCAAGTTAGGATTAAAAAAGGATGATAAAGACAAGTATTTACACCACATTTAAATCTAACTATACAAATTACCTTAAAAGCTAAAAGACAAAAGCACAAAAAGCACTGTAAGGGAAGAAAAGGCAGTCTTTTGAAGTCTGTGCAAGTGGATCTTTGTGACATACTGGCTACCTGGGGGGAATATAATTGTTTCTAACAAATGTAAGCACTAAACTACTAACCCCCGCAGGCGGTACAGTGCATCAGGGCAGGACAAAGGGACAGTTTAAAGAGGACAATCCACTCAAACAGTCAGCAAGCTCCACATGAGGCTATGTGTTTATTCTATTGTGGACAGTGTGAAAGGCTGTGAATAGAGCACACTGCTGGACAGCGACCATTACATTATCACAGAGAGAGAGGTGTCGAGACACACTGTGACTTTACTTTGCTCTGAAATTCTTCTTTTATGCAGCCAGACAACACACTCGCGTAGGTAAAAATGCCACAGTGGCCTCCCTGCCTTTTTTATATTCCCTTTTGTGTGACTCAGCGACTGATGCACGGCTCCCCAGCCTGAGTTAAGGTTGTGTTAAAGGTCCCATGTCATGACCATTTCCACTGATCATGATTCCATTGTTGAGGTCTACTAGAATAGATTTATATTGTGCAATGTTCCAAAATCACTTTGGTTTCTCAAACAGCATCTCTGTAAACTACGTGTATTCACTGAATTTCACTCTCTGCCTTTAACGGCTCGTTGTAGCTCCAATAGCTCCAGCCCCCCCCCCCCTCCCTGTGAGCACAGTGTGCTCTGATTGGTCGGGACGTTGTGAATCACGCTGAGCTCCGTGGAGGTGTGGTTTCCTTGTTTAGCGATACACAGCGATACACAGCCAAACTCACCCTGAGCACACACAAAGTCACAGCCGAAGTAAAAACAATAAGTGTGGCTTGATATTGAGTAAGAGAAAGGTTGATAAACGCTGTGAGAATGGGTCTGCAGAGAGAATGGGTCTGCAGAGAGAATGGGTCTGCAGAGAGAAGGGGTCTGCAGAGAGAATGGGTCTGCAGAGAGAATTTTGCCGCGATCCCAACTGTCTGTTATCAGCCTGCAGCCAGGGAGGAGAGATCAGCAGAGCTGCCTGCACTGAGTGTGTGTGTGAGGAAGTCCGCTGATTGGTCAATTTGGACCAATCAGCGGGGGCTTAACGTAACGGCTTCGCGGACGTAATGTAACGGCTCCACGGATTGGTCCATTTGGTTCGGGTAAAGGATGACATCATGCCGTACCTGGAAGAATCAATGGACAGTGACGTATCTCCAACGAGGCGTTTTGGGGAGGTCTTTTCTGTGTTAGAGTTTTAATCGCTACAGGGTGTACTTTGAGGGTTTTGACTCTGCACACCGTTCACTCATAAAAACCTTCATAACACACAAGGGGACGGGTAAGAACCGGAAAAGCATGACATGGGTCGTCAGTTCCCTCTCCATCTGAGGTCCTCGGAAACCCTCAGGCACACTGGAAGATTGACTGGGAAAAACTCTTCTCTTTGAGACGTATCTTTTTTTTTTTTTCTACATACAGTCCTCTAGAATTTACATTGTAGTCGTTAAGCAGCTTTATTATTAGGTAAACATTCAGTGTGTACAAATAGAAATGCTACAAACAATGTTTAAGTTTGATTAATAAGGTCTTCTAGAATTTAGATGATACTTTGGATTTCAAGACATGACGCAAGTTCAAGATATGACCCAAACACAATGACACAATGACCCAATGATATAGTCAAGTTATTATTACAGTTATAATTTGGCATTTAACAAACATAGTATCACTATTTTAAGAATCAAACCTTCAACATTCCTTGGCTTTAAAGATGGTTGTAAAGATGTAAGGGCGCTTTTTGATTTTGACAAATAATTGAACATATAAAAATAATTTACTTAAAATTCTTCACTTTGAGACACTTGCCTTTAGTCCTCTAGACTTGAGATTGTTGTCGTTAAGCAGCTTTATTATGAGGTAAACATTCAGTGTGTCCAATTAGAGATGCTACGAACAGTCTTTACGTTTTTTAGTTCGATAAATAAGGTCTTCTAGAGATGATACTTTGGACATGGCAATATCAAGATATGACGCAAAACACGATGACACCATGATAGTCAAGTCTATGATTGGTCTTAAGTATTCAGCAATATGCTCGACAGTTATTATTTACCGTTTAACACATATTGCATCACTCCTATCAAACCTTCAACCATCATAGGCTTTAAAGATGGTTGTAAAGAAGAGAGGGGGGTCTGATGGTGAAAACTAATTGAACATATACAAATATCTTCGTTTTTTTCGTCAAATGTGGACTCATATAAAGTTTTGGTGAAATGAAACACCTGTTATTGTTTCTAATAAGCAAAGATGATACTGATAATGATTACTGTCAATTTTAAATACATTTCTTAAAGGTATTGCATATTACCTTCTATATTCAAGATATTGCGTACTCTATGCTGACCATACCCAATACATTGCTTCCTTTAATAATTACAGACCCATTCATCAAACGTTACACCAATGTTCGACTTGGATTAACGATTGGTTAGGATTGGAAAGTGTTGCGTATTACCCTTTATGTAGACGATACCCAATACTTTCTCATCAAATTCAGCAAACGTTATCTTGATTTTTGACTGTAACGCATAAGCATTGGTTAGGATTAGAACGTATTACGTATAACTCTTTATGTGTATTAACTTTTTCATCAAATTCATCAAACGTTTCATTGTTGTTTGACTTGGATCGAGTCTCTTATGGCACATTTACACTGCAGGCCTCGCTCGGCCTCGCTCGGTTTGGTTAGGCCTTATTAGGCCCGGCTCACTTTAATGCTGCGTTCACATTACAGTTTAGGAACTGGGGTAGTAACTATAGTAACGCAGTGTAGGCGGAGCCGTGACGTCATCTTCAATGAGCGCCCCAGAAAAACAACACAGCCGTTAGCTGTTAGCACTCAGAGCCCACAGCTCCTCATATCTGTTCAGAAACTAGACAAAAGTTAAACAAGTACAAACCACAGACTGTCTGTGTCATGGAGAATACAGTCGCTGGTTTATTGATGTCTGTAGGCCGTTGTTGTGAGTGTGGACGGTCGGAGCATTTACAACGTTAGCTTAGCCAAGCTCCATTTAGAAAACACGAATTTTAAAAGGTGTTTCGTCAGCCGTCTGTCTGCAGACATGTCAAAGCATTAATTCATGGTTTTTACTAACCGGTATCAGTATGTTGTTACTTCGGCATCATTTTGAAACGTGTATTACAATTAAATCACGGTCAAATATGTTCATCTTGTTGTAGTTGTAGCCCCCTTGACAGCGATTCTCTCTCTAGTTTAGCATACTCAGCCTGGTTGTTGGCCTCGATAGAACCACGATTTAGTCAGGCCAGAAAAAAGGTGAAAAAGTAGCCCCGGGCCGGAATTAGGCCAAGTGTAAGCGCAACCAAAAACCGGCCCCACACAGCTCGGCACGCTTAAAGCGAGCTCCGCGCTGTTGTGTGAATGCGCCATTAGAGATACATGTGTGTACTAGTCTAGTCTGTCTTTCTATCAGTCGACTGTTCCTAAGATATAGATTGTTAAAGCATCTCAACATTGACCCCATCTCAGCATTGGAGACATTTTTCTACCTTTCTTGTCAGTGTTGACTTTAATTAAGCCCTCCGTTCCCCCGGAAGCCTCCACACTCATAATTCAGAGTGTGATGGAGCACTAAATCAGTTGATCAGACCTAACGGCCGGTGGGATGGCGGGCGATGACGTTTCTCCACTTTACATATCGCCTCAGGGTTGTTGTTTCTCTTCAGCTCAGCTCCATCAAAAGCCCCTTTCTGCTCCACTTCACTTCAGCCCTTGAGATCAGTCAAATAACTGGCAGTCAAAGTTAGCTCTTCAAAGTATTGCAAACAAGTGGAAAAAAACTTGAAAAATAAGCATATATTGGTTTTCACCCGCCTCTGAAGCAAGTGACAGTCACTCCGCAGTGTGTGTCTTGGTTTCCTGGAGCGTTGTGCCGGCTCTGACCTCTGACACCGGCTGAGAGTCAGAAACATTGTTTTAATCTGCAAAAAAGAAAACAAAGGAAAAGGCTAGGACATTACTGGCGTGCACGGACTGCATACCAAGCAGCTCTGGGCACAACATCTAATTGTGAGGCGTCCTTGAAGGAAAAACACATATTTATCAAAATGTGTTTTTTCGTGAGAAGAAAGTTATTACCTATCAACTGTGGGAAGGACAAGCATCTTTTCCATATTCACAACTAAAATGTCTACGCTTTTACCTTGCACATTCTTGTAGCTCTCTCAGAGGAATTTGAGACACCTTTTCTGATAATATGTAGTCCCACTAATCCATGTTATGTTGTCCTTCTGGTGAAGAGTTGAAGAAAGAAAACCACATCTTAGGCTTGTATCAATTAAAGTTTGAACAACCTTTTGTAGCGTTTTGAATGTGGTCTTTTGAGGCTTTGTTCTCAGAGATGTTTGGAAGTGTTTCATGATGTCTTCAAGGTGCTATTTGAACAGACTGACCAGCTTTAAAAGCCTTTTATAACCTTCCTTTATGTGCTCAGCCTTGGTGTTTGTTTTCCTACTTCAATGTAGTTTATCGAAAGAAAATAGAAAGGGCAACTGTCTTGACTTTATAAACCCAAGAACAGCATTTGTTCTTTGGCTTTGGAGACACAAAATCTGCCCTAAAGTTGTGAAGACGTACATTTAATTACAGGAATGAATTTAGGATACAATGTTTAGTGTCGATGCAGGAAATCATTGCTTGAATGTTACTACAGTTCAGTAGCTTAATTGTTTCTTCTCTTATTATCTTAATTCTCTGAAGCAGGGATGAGGTGTTTTTTTAGGTATAGCCTCTTCCCTGCTCCAACAGGAAGAAAGATAACCTCCACATGTTACACGACTGTTGTGGTATTTGAAGCGTAATTCAATCTCAAGGAAGTAAAAAGCTAACATTAGGCTATAAAGGAACTACAGCACGGTCACATGACTTCACGTCCCCAGCGCTAAGCTAAAGGAGGCTAATGTTGGGCTATAAAGGAACTAGAGCACGGGCACATGACTTCACGTCACCACCGCTAAGCTAAAGGCGGCTATTGTTGGGCTATAAAGGAACTACAGCACGGTCACATGACTTCACGTCACCACCGCTAAGCTGAAGGCGGCTATTGTTGGGCGTGGTGACGTTTAGTCGCGTCATTTAGAAACGTTTTAGCAACCGCTGTTCAAATTCTGTATTTCTACGCCGTCTGAGAGGATGGTTAAAAACCATCTCTTTTTTTAATCACAGACCTTATTGAGGAATCTAACCAAAAATATATTTAAAATACAGATGACTTCCAGATGTGTCAACCAGAAGTGCTAAAATGCTGACTCATTAACACGTTTTAGGACTCATTCCTGTTTTACCCGGCAGTAAACTTGGGTCCATTTAGCCTCCATGTCAGTTTTTTTTTTTTTTAATGAGTGGTTTGAAGCGTTTAAACCATTACAACCACCTAAATACCATTGGCTTCGAGACGAGGGACCAGGAAGTGCTTAAAGTCTGACTTGTTACCTGGTTTAGGACTCTGCGCCACTCTTTTGGAAGAGCCACTGCATACCAAGGACGACTTGAATGAAACGAGTGTAGGTCGATGTGCACAAGTACAACCGCAGTTTGATCTGATGGCCACTGAGTAGCTCACTGGAGCGTAGTAGGGTTCCTGGGCTTGCTCAAGGGCACTTAAATGGTGCTAATGTGCGAGAGCAAGTGCTCTGTCTCCTCTGTGAGTCATGCCGCCACCCTAGGGTGTGAACCAGCCACCCTCCAGTAACAAGCCTCCTTCTCTACCCTTGTTGAGCATCAACATCACCACCAACCATCCCAGCTGTCTTCCCTTAACCGTCCTCTCAGACATTGTAGGAATAAATCATTGGAAAAACGCTTGATTTTCCATTTCAGCTTTGAACCACCTTTCAGTAAACATTATTAAAGTAACCTTGAGTTGCTCACGGCAACTTTTATGAATATATTTCTTATCTCCTGAACCTTGTTTCCTACATTTGTGCACTGTTGTTCTCTCTTTGGGTAGTAATACAAAACCAAAAATTGCTTTAAAATGTCCCCAATAAATCACTCTATTTCCCCCATTCACCATATCTCATATGAAAAGGCAATATTCAGTATAGGCTCTATTTACCTGCAATGCAAATCTCCAGTTTTTTTTGTATGCATAATTTCTTGTAGAATGCTTCTTCTGATTCAACAGTCGTTTATTTACAGACCCATACGCCGTTCAGGGCCCTCAGCACCTTCACATCTGTTGAGTCTCTGTACAGTCTCTGTGATCACATCGTGCAAATAATTCAAACATCAGCCGTCAAATTTCTTCACCCCCCCCCCTTCCATATTAACCCTCAACGTACAGTAACCGCCTCCAGGCCTCGTGTAACGTGGCTTTGATTCAGAGCCGGTGTGACCCACTTCCCAGATCAATGACATCTGGAGGAGGAGGAGGAAGAGGAGGAGGAGGAGGAGGAGGAGGAGGAGGAGGAGGAGGAGGAGGAGGAGGAGGAAGAGGAGGGTGGGAAGGTCGTGGGGAGGTACTGATGATGTGTAACAAACGCGCCCGTCGGGGGGTAACCTCTGGAGCAGGTAGCGTGGAGGAGGCGCTAAACGACTACGACGTCCAACTGTGTGTTTCATTACGAACAGATGCTGCCACCATGGGAGGGTGAGGAGGAGGAAGAGGGGGAGGAAGTTAGGAATGAAGATAAGTGAAATGAGAGAGGAGAAAATAGAGAAGTTAACACAACAAAAAATGAGGATAGGAAGGAAAGTCATGGGGGAAGATGGAGAGGGGTTAGGAGGAAGCTAGAAAGGAGCAGAGAGAACAGTATGATAGAAGAAGGGTCTAGTGGACAGGAAAAGGGGGAAAGGAAGGAGGAGGATAGTGAGGAAGGAGAGGAGAGAACAGTATGATATAAGAAGGGTTTAGTGGACAGGAAAGGGGGTGAAGGAAGGAGGAGGGTAGTGAGGAAGGAGAGGAGAGAACAGTATGATAGAATAAGGGTCTAGTGGAAAGGGGGTAAACGAAGGATGAGGGTAGTGAGGAAGGAGAGGAGATAACAGTATAGAAGACGGGTCTAATGGACAGGAAAGGGGGAAAGGAAGGATGAGGATAGTGAGGAAGGAGAGGAGAGAACAGTATGATAGAAGAAGGGTCTAGTGGACAGGAAAGGGGGGAAAGGAAGGATGAGGATAGTGAGGAAGGAGAGGAAAGAACAGTATGATAGAAGAAGGGTCTAGTGGACAGGAAAGGGGGAAAGGGAAGGATGAGGATAGTGAGGAAGGAGAGGAGATAACAGTATAGAAGACGGGTCTAGTGGACAGGAAAGGGGGAAAGGGAAGGATGAGGATAGTGAGGAAGGAGAGGAGATAACAGTATAGAAGACGGGTCTAGTGGACAGGAAAGGAAGGACGAGGATAATGAGGAAGGAGAGGAGAGAACAGTATGATAGAAGAAGGGTCTAGTGGACAGGAAAGGGGGTAAAGGAAGGAGGAGGGTAGTGAGGAAGGAGAGGAGAGAACAGTATGATAGAAGAAGGGTCTAGTGGACAGGAAAGGGGGGAAAGGAAGGAGGAGGATAGTGAGGAAGGAGAGGAGAGAACAGTATAATAGAAGAAGGGTCTAGTGGACAGGAAAGGAAGAAGGAGGATAGTGAGGAAGGAGAGGAGAGAACAGTATGATACAAGAAGGGTCTAGTGGAAAGGAAAGGAAGGAGGAGGATAGTGAGGAAGGAGAGGACAGTATAATAGAAGAAGGGTCTAGTGGACAGGAAAGGAAGGTAGAAAATAGTTAGGAAGGTAACAATTAAGAGGAGGTAAAGGACAGATGAGGAAATAGGAAAGTTAAACATATCCAAATATCCAAACTATAGCAAATGAGAAAAGGAAGCAAAGGAGGAGGTTTAGGAAGATAGAGATGAAGAGAAAGGGAAGAGGGTAAACTAGAGGAGTAACAAAAGGAGAAGGTGGGAAGGCATGTAACTGAGGAAGTGATAAAAGGAAGTTTGAAGGAGCAGAAATAGGAAAAGTATTGGAAGCTGAAGGAGCAGAAGCAAATGGATAGAAAGCGGAGGGAAGGAGGAATATATAGGAAGTGAAAGTAGAGAAGGGAAATAAAGAGGTGGAAACCACGGCCTGTAACGGAGGCAGAGGGAGAGAAAGGAAACACAGGAAGGAGAAAATGGGGAATCAAAAGTGAGGAAAGGTTATAATATAACTATAATCCCTGAAAATGGCAGCAGCTCCTCTGACTGTGTGTGCACATTAAACCTTTCACTTTCCCCGAGTTAAAATGCACACACACACACATGCTCACACACACACTGTGTGCAAGGTCATGACACGCTGTGTGTGAGCGCGCACGTACCTCCAGGCCTTCTGTACGACATGATTCACAATGCCTTGTAAATCTTACTCACACAGAGTACTAAGGAGAGTATTTGTGTGAATACTAACACACTGTGCGGCTTTCACACGGGTTGCCGTTTGGATTTATTTGCTGCAAACAGCCAATATAAAATAAATAAATAAACGTACCGACTGTACACATGTAAGGTGTGTTTGTGTGTGTGTGTGTGTGTGTGTGTGTCTGTGTGTGTGTGTGCTCAGACTATATAGCCACTTGCCTTTTAACTGCACTTAACATTCAGGTGAACACACACCTTTAGAAACAACATTACTCCTTGAGCCGCAGTACAATCCCAGGTCACTGTGAAGTCAGTGTTTGAGGTTTATTTATAGTATTTATAGAATATAGTGAACTTTTAGAAGGAAGATGAAGTTTATTATTTGTGTAAATTAGTATT
The DNA here is from genome assembly GCF_949606895.1 of Notothenia rossii. Taxonomy (NCBI): domain Eukaryota; kingdom Metazoa; phylum Chordata; class Actinopteri; order Perciformes; family Nototheniidae; genus Notothenia; species Notothenia rossii. Next base: position 91,033,349 of record NC_136901.1, read on the forward strand.
TATTCTCTTAGTTTGTCCGTACATGTTTTTATGGTAGAGGATTCTGACAATTTTGTGTTCTTTTAGATCTGACCAAAAATATAGGAGAACTGACTTCTGAGAAAAGTCAGATTTCTAAGGGAATTCCAAATTCTGACTTTTTTCTCAGAACTCTGAGAAAAAAGTCGAAATTCTGAGAAACAACTCGGGATTTTGAGAAAAGTCGGAAATCTGAGAAAAAAGTCGGAACTCTGAGAAAAGTCGGAATTATGAGAAAAGTCGGAACTCTGAGAAAAATCGGGATTATGAGAAAAATCGGGATTATGAGAAAAATCGGGATTATGAGAAAAATCGGAATTATGAGAAAAATCGGAACTCTGACTTTTTTCTCCGAATTCTGAGAATTTCAGAAAAAAAAATCGAGTGTGAAAACGTATTAGTCCTGAGATTAAAGTCAGAAACAAATTCACTTTAGGTCAGATCTCAAACATTTTGAGATCCTCTTCCGTAGGTTTTTCGAGATAGAGAGCGATACATTTGGTTAAAGCTTTAGTGACTTTATTGCATATCAAATCCTAGTTTCAGTGTTTCTGAGTTTGTGCTTGTTTCAGTTATTTTGTTGCATCCACTTTGACCATTTCATGTTATCACTTGAGTAAAGGCAGAAATCTTGTGTGCTAATTACCTGCTTAGTGAATATAATAAGTATTTCATTTAAATGTGACACTGTAAGCGCAATTGTGTTTTTTTTGTGGCACTGCAAAACTGCTCCTACATTTTTTTGATCAGCTTCCTTTTGATTTTTGTTCCCTTCAGCCAGCTTTTCAATTAATCCTTTTTTTAATGATTTTTTTTTTTGTGATGAGACAATTTGCATGGAATGTGTTTTCTACGTTGCGTTACTACCTGAGGTGTAAGACGTTCGTATCTATCCTCTTGTAGGTGGAGCGCCGTTGAGCACCGAGCCGGAGAGAGGCGCCGGACAAAAAAGACTGCCTTAAGACAAAACTAAAGACACAAAGGGCATCTAAAGATCTTTTCTTTTTTCCTCCTCCGATTTACAAAAAGAAAACAGATTAAGTCCTCAAGCTTTTTTCCTCTCTGCTGCAGTTCTGAGGATTTTCACTCCCCCCCCCCCCCCCCCTCCTCCTTGCCTGTGGTCGTGAACTGCTTCTTTTTGCTTCATGTTGCACACTCTCGGTACAAGGAGAACCGAAACACAAAAAAACAGATGAAAGAAAAAACGATGGAGAACATGTCCCCCCCGCATAACAAGGAATTAACGGTTCTTCTGGGTTCCCCCCCCCCCCCACCTCCACGTCCTTTGTAGACCATTTTTCGGGAGGTGGATTTGTACTTTTTTGTCGACGCTGCGCTGTTCTCTGAATGGATTTAACCGAAGCCTAAATGGACTCGTCACAGTTGCAGTGGATTATCGGCTCGCCACCTTTCATGGGTTTTTTTTTTTTTGTTGCTTTTTTGAGAACTGTAGTTCCCAGTGTCACATTTTACGGGCGAATCAATCTCTTTTCAGACTTTTTTGGTTTGAATGTTTTGGTAGCCCTGGTGCTGGTAGTTTAACATTGACAGTCAGGGTTTCGGAGGACAGGGTACAAACGGCGGATAATCAGCTGACCCACCTCCTCTCACCGACCAATAGAAACTCTTCTAAGAACTGACAGGAAGTGTTGTTGAAATATTTGTGGTCCCCATTGTCTCTGTCCCTACTCAATTGAGACAATTGGCTGCAGTTGAAGAGCAGCTCCTGTATGTCATTATATCACCTTCATCTCCAGGAGGTGTTAGCATAGCTCAGCACAAAGACTAGAAGCAGAGGGAAACTGCTAGCTAATCAAACCTGACGAGACGCAAAGGCCAACTTAAGCAAGATAATTACAGCTATGTCGGAATGTGCATAAAAGTACAGGAAAGTAGATGTAAGAAATGCCAAAGATATGTTTGCAGTGGTATAAAGAATACTGTTAAGAGTTCTGAAAGTGAAAACTGTAACGTTTTTTCAATTTAGGGAATCTGTGTGGCATATCTTTCTTTATGTAATTAGCTTTTTTTCTGCCTTTACCCAGGTTTTCACTAAACATTTCATCCATTCATCTTCATTCACACGTGGTACATTAATGACACCCATTTTGTTTATGGTTTCGTACAGTTTAATTGACCCGCTAACGCTTGTAGGCAAGGCATCGTTGAAATGAACCATCTCATGCACGAACCAAAACACTTTGAAAGTATATTGACAGATAAGAATATCAAAAAAGCCAAATCTAGCTCACGTGAGCGGCTAATGCTAATAGCTTCATTGTCTTTAGCTTAGCTTGATCTACGCTATAAACAAAGGTTTGATCAAGCTACGCTAGCAGTTTCCCATCACCTCCAGTCTTTGTGCTAAGCTCATAAAACTGTTACAGGTTAAAAAATGTAATCACAATGTTCAGATTCATCACAGAGGAAGGATTAAAGTCCACACCTAGCTAATCATTTATCTATTCAGCTATCTGGCTATCAAACTAGCTGCTACGGCTACCTTCATGATCCTCTACTTCTCTCAATTCAAACGTTTAAAGACATCAAATGAATTGTATTAATTTAACTTCCAGTCATTTAGGCAGTTAAAATATCTGCCAATTAAATCTCTATAGACTGAAACTGACCTATTGGTTTATTTCTTGTATTTTCCAGTAAATAAAGACGTGTAGGACCCGGGTTGGTTAGTTAACAGATGAGTAACTTTTGCTCTAAGCCTGGACTATCTGTATGTAAGTACAACAGTGTGTTTATTCTGAAATATAACAGTATGTTTATGGGATATAAAGTTGTATAATGGTGTTCGAGTTTGAATATTTGTAGTCATCACTGGTTTGCTGTAGGAGTCAAAGAGAGCAGCTCGGACCTGCTGCTGTGCCTGTGAATGTACTTTGTATTCAGAGGTTTTTATTACAATAAACAAGTGCTGATATCAAACATTATGTTGCTTTAGTTTCTGTATTTTAGAGCCTTTTAATTCAATGTACAGTTTCCATGAACAGGGTGAAAGGTGAGAGGCATTTATGTGGAGAAAGGAGAGCGAGATATTTATTTATTCCTATAATTATAAATCATGCAGTCACTGAGGTGAGCATAGCTTACTGTGTGTGTGTGTGTGTGTGTGTGTGTGTGTGTGTGTGTGTGTGTGTGTGTGTGTGTGTGTGTGTGTGTGTGTGTGTGTGTGTGTGTGTGTGTGTGTGTGTGTGTGTGTGTGTGTGTGTGTGTGTGTGTGTGTGTGTGTGTGTGTGTGTGTGTGTGTGTGTGTGTGTGGGTGGATGGGTGGATGGGTGTTCTGAAGTAGGTGTTGGTTCACTCAGATACGCTGCAGTCATTTTCTGACTAATTTTCTCCTTCAGTGACAACTCTACACCTGGTTACACACACACACACACACACACACACACACACACACACACACACACACACACACACACACACACACACACACACACACACACACACCACACACACACACACACACACCCCCACACACACACGCGCACACACACACACACACACACACACACACACACACACACACACACACACACACACACACACACACACACACACACACACACACACACACACACACACACACACACACACACACACACACACACACACACACAATCACACCTGTATAGACAAATAATTTTCCAGGACTTAAAAGCAGAATTAAATCTAGTCACATAGTCCAAATGCCAACAGCTATATATATAGTCTCATAGGTGTTGCCAGTAAAGAATATGCACAATACTTTTTCATTTGTATTTAATGAGAATGTTTTAATATATTTGCCTTAAAAACATGTAGGCCTTTGCATGTGTGTGTGTAAAGACTGCTTATATGACATAGAAGAATAGGTGCAGGCTCCCAATTGAATGGTGGCTTTGAAGCTACCTCTCTGGGGTTCATAAGAGTGTAGATGTAGCTCTGATACTAACTGACCTGCACACACGTCACTGGTTTACAGTAAACTCCACTCTGGATCCTACATGCATCCAAACAGCAGGTGCACTCTGAGAGACATGACACCCCACTGTGTCTCATGTAACTGTCTTTTAGTGTTTCAAGGCTGAATAAAAGCTTCTGATTGCACACACATACACACACACACGCACGCACGCACGCACGCACGCACGCACGCACGCACGCACGCACGCACGCACGCACACACACACACACACACACACACACACACACACAGATCATACGCTGCTGTAACGATGAAAGGAACCGGCCAATTAGAGTTTGCAATGAACCGATAACGAACCAATCAGATGGAGCCGAGAAAACACTCAAGCTTAAGGGACACGAGTCACGAGTCTTTTCTTTGATGTGGTACAAATATTTCTGGTGGTTAAAGGCTCTGTGTGTGTGTGTGTGTGTGTGTGTGTGTGTGTGTGTGTGTGTGTGTGTGTGTGTGTGTGTGTGTGTGTGTGTGTGTGTGTGTGTGTGTGTGTGTGTGTGTGTGTGTGTGTGTGTGTGTGTGTGTGTGTGTGTGTGTGTGTGTGTGTGTGTGTGTGTGTGTGTGTGTGTGTGTGTGTGTGTGTTCGTGTGTGTGTGTTCGTGTGTTTACGCTGAGGGCAGTTCCACACTTGGTTTCTGGAAAAGTTGCACTGCTTTTGTTCTTTGTACTTTATCTGTTGTGTTAAATAGGCAGCTAAAGATGTGTTATGTATATCTCTCAGTGTGTGTGTGTGTGTGTGTGTGTGTGTGTGCGTGTGTGTGTGTGTGTGTGCGTGTGTGTGTGTGTGTGTGTGTGTGTGTGTGTGTGCGTGTGTGTGTGTGTGTGTGTGTGTGTGTGTGTGTGTGTGTGTGTGTGTGTGTGTGTGTGTGTGTGTGTGTGTGTGTGTGCGTGTGTGTGTGTGTGTGTGTGTGTGTGTGTGTGTGTGTGTGTGTGTGTGTGTGTGTGTGTCTGTGTGAGAGAGAACCAGTGCATACCTAGTGCTGCTGTTATATTTTAATTAAAGCCGAACAGCGGCCTTAATTACTGCCATGATAAACAACACCTCTCTCTCTTTTTCTCCCTCTCTTTCACACCACTCTTGTCATCAAAGCAAAGACAAAGCTCGCCCAGATGTAGACACACACACACACACACATACACACACACACACACACACACACACACACACACACACACACACACACACACATACACACACACACACACACACACACACACACACACACACACACACACACACACACACACACACACACACAGCCTGCGGTCGGTCTCAGTGGTGCAGCAGAACTGTGTTTATGGCTGTTAATGAAAACTGAGGCCGGAGTCCCAGAATCCCAACGCTAATCACCATCTAACTCTCTGGACAGAGAGGGAGAGAGAGAGGGAGAGAGAGAGGGAGAGAGAGGGACAGAGAGGGAGAGTGAGGGAGAGAGAGAGGGAGAGAGAGGGACAGAGAGGGAGAGTGAGGGAGAGAGAGAGGGAGAGAGAGAGAGGGAGAGGGACAGAGAGGGAGAGAGAGAGGGAGAGAGAGGGACAGAGAGAGAGAGGGAGAGAGAGAGGGAGAGAGAGAGAGGGAGATAGAGAGGGAGAAAGAGAGAGAGGGAGAGAGAGAGACCGAGAGAGGAGAGAGAGAGAGAGACAGAGGGACAGAGAGACAGAGAGAGAGAGAGAGAGGGAGAGAGAGAGAGAGAGGGAGAGAGAGGGAGAGAGAGAGAGAGACCGAGAGAGGAGAGAGAGACCGAGAGAGACAGAGAGAGAGAGATAGAGAGGGAGAGAGAGAGAGAGGAGAGAGAGAGGAAGAGGAAGACAGAGAGAGAAACTGAAAAAAGACATTCAAAACATCGTAACAATATTGCCAATCCTTTTCCTTCTTGACTGAAGTGTAAATATTGGTCTTTAGAGCTACATGGATAACAGGGGTGCAGGAATGAGTCACTTCCTGTTTCCTGGTTTGGTAGTCAATGGTTTTCTGAATGTGTTTTTAGTTTGAAGCAAATAAGGTCTGTGACTAACACAGAGATTTACAACGTACAATCCGTCAGTAAATACCCCACTGGTGAATGGTAAAGCAGCGGTTGCTAACAAGTGTTTGAATAACTACTAAACATCATTAAAAGGACGATTACAAAAATAAATAATCTATGGCTTCAGGTCATCCACAGAGGGGACAACAGGCAGTCACTGCATGTCTATCTGGACAATACTTAATCACAGCTGCTGCATTCTGATGCTAATGAGCTTTATGTCAATTGTCAAAGTATACATTTGTAACGTTAAACTTCTAAGTAATAATAATAACAATAATAATAATAATAATAATAATGCATCACATTTTTTATTAGAGGGTTTGCAGGTGCTCAAAGCGCTTTCCAATTACACATTACACATATTAGTCATTACTGTAGTAGTAGTAGTAGTAGTAGTGAATTTAGATCGATCTCTTCTTGCATTTCACCATGGAGACAACAATCAACGATCTCCAGGGACAATGTGTGATTGTTTGTGAACTGACCATCATATTTGGGCTCTTTGTTGATTAAATAATTAATGGTATTCTTCATTTTTTGTTGTGATTGGTGAAAAACCTCACAATCTGTGTTTACCGCCGGTCACATGACAGCAGGTATATGCACCCACAAAGGGGGCGGGGCCATGACGGAGAGGGAAAGTAGCCAGATGGGTTGCTCAATACAATTAGATGGAAACCAGGGAGAAAAGGGGGAGAAATTGTGGAGGAGACAACGAAACATGGGCACATTCATGTCAATGCATTTAGATATGTTACAATAACACAAGTAATTGCAGTGTTTACAGGGTGACAGATGGAGTCAGATACAAGCTGTGAGAACTAACAAGGTCTGTATACGTCCCAGTGTTCTATAAATTAGGATTTCAGACACTTTCAGGTATGTATGGTGTTGCACGACTTTTGTTTCCAACACGTTTGAGTGTGACATTGTTAGCAGGAAGTGAGGCAGCATATGGTGGAAACAATCACACACTCACACTCAGTCATGTGACTCATCTGCCATGTTTTATACTGTGTAGAAATAATGTATTCCTGTCTGAAACACATAGGAATTTCACGGTGCAGAAACATTTGACGAGAAGTGGCTCAAGAGAACAGGCAAGGCTGGTTGATATATATAGGACAGGGTTCTTACGCTCATTAAAAACCTGGAAAAGTCATAGAAATTCAAAATGCTAATTCCAGGCCCTGGAAAAAGTTATTGAAACAATATTTTTCCAAAAGTTTAGGAAAAGTCATGGAAATGTAACTAGTTGCATAAGTTATAATTTATATTTTATCTAATCGCCGAAATAGCAATACTATAATGATAATATATACTGTGTCGTATAGAAATGAAAAGTAAAATGGTATTTAACTGTTGAGGTATTTTGCTTATTTTCCTGTTCCATGTTAAAATAACCAGTGGTACCGCTGAGAAAGAGTCATTGTTTTGGTCATGGAAAATGAGGTAAAGGCCATGGAGAAGTAATTCAAAATCATTGGTGAAAAAGTGTATGAACCCTGATAGGACTTATCAACTGCAATGCGAGTGTTACATAGTGATGTCACTAAGTTCAGGAAGTAAACAGAGGAGTCCAATGGAGGCGTTTCATGGTGCAAAATAACATCATCTTAAAGCTCTATAAACAATAACGCTAAAAGACAGCTTCTGTGACCTCCCTCTCATGCTCACTAGTGATCTAATGCTAACGGTGAAGGAATCTCATTACAGTGATCATAACCAGATTACATCACATCGTATCCCTGATAATCTGAGATATTTCTGGGCCGAAGAGTCTGTTTCTGCTGCCCTCATTCAGAACTCAAGCAGACTGTTACTGTTAGCGACGAGCCAGCACACACACACACACACACACACACACACACACACACACACACAGACACACACACACACACACACACACAAACACACACACACACAGAAACAGAGACACAAACAAAAAAGGGACAAAGTTTCAGAGCTTCCAAATAATGATCGAGCCCAGAAGTCTGCGGCACTGAAGAGCCAGCAGTGTGTGTGTGTGTGTGTGTGTGTGTGTGTGTGTGTGTGTGTGTGTGTGTGTGTGTGTGTGTGTGTGTGTGTGTGTGTGTGTGTGTGTGTGTGTGTGTGTGTGTGTGTGTGTGTGTGTGTGTGTGTGTTTGTTTGTGCATGGGTGCGTGTGTGTTTGTGTGGGTGTGTCCTTAATGAGGAGAAAGAGGACGTACTGGTTTATAGAGAAACTCTTTCCAAACCCCATTACAGCACTGGTTGGTGTGTGTGTGTGTGTGTGTGTGTGTGTGTGTGTGTGTGTGTGTGTGTGTGTGTGTGTGTGTCTGTGTGTGTGTGTGTGTGTGTGTGTGTGTGTGTGTGTGTGTGTGTGTGTGTGTGTGTGTGTGTGTGTGTGTGTGTGTGTGTGCGTCCCACTCTGTCCTCAGCAAACAGCGACTTCTCATTAAAGCTTTCCGCTCGGCTGAGTCCTAGAACCTGGATAATCCACTCCCTCACACACACACACACACACACACACACACACACACACACACACACACACACACACACACACACACACACACACACACACACACACACACACACACACACACACACACACACACACACACACACACACACACACACACACACACACCGTAAAGCTCTTTCCAGCCTGCTGACTTACAGCCCT
>NC_136901.1:91047040-91049540 GCF_949606895.1 Notothenia rossii
TTACCCTGAACTTTAAGTATAATTCAACTGAAAAAAAAAAATATATATATATAAAAAAATAAATTAAAAAAAAAGTAATAATAAAACAATAATCGTTTTATTTCGATTACGTTGTTTTCGTAATCGTTGCAAGCCGTAATCGTAATCGCGATTAAAATACGATTAATTGAGCTGCCCTAGTTTTGTCACTCTAAATTCAATCTTTTATGGAGGTTTTGGAGTGTGATTCAGAACCAAACAAGTCATTTCATTCTCTCACCTTGGGCTCTTCAAAGCTGTGGTGACATTTCATAGAAAACAAGAAGAATAACCGGCAGAATAAAAGAATCTCAGTTATTTCAAACACTTCAGGCAGAGAGACGTGTGAAAACACTCTTGACTAAGTATGAGAAGCAGAATTCAGAGGTCAGACTGACTCAAAACTGCTTGATTCAGGAGTTTAAAATTAAAAAAGCAGGTTTCATTTCTCATATTACATATATTTCTGTGTATTAGTACACACAGTATTCAGTATCCCTGCAAGCGGTGGTATTCCCAGTCTCTCCTTCCTTCATTTCCTCCTCATTGTGTGTCCTCTTCTTTCTGCCGCTGCAACCTCCTAATTTCCCCACAGGGATCACAAAGTTCCATCTTCTCTTATTAAACTTAATTTGCACAGTGTGTGTGTTGCTGTGTGTGTGTGTGTGTGTGTGTGTGTGTGTGTGTGTGTGTGTGTGTGTGTGTGTGTGTGTGTGTGTGTGTGTGTGTGTGTGTGTGTGTGTGTGTGTGTGTGTGTGTGTGTGTGTGTGTGTGTGTGTGTGTGTGTGTGTGTGTGTGTGTGTGTGTGTGTGTGTGTTTCCAGTCTGCTCAAAGACAAGCAGAAGCGGCCATGCAGTAAATTGTCCTTGTCATCTGCGTGTCACCAGCAGAGTGGGTAACCTTAACGAGGACTTTGTGTCTCTGAGGGCCGCGCTGTGGCGTCCTCATCTCCACAAAATGTGAACATCCCTTCAGCTTGTGTTACCCACAGACCTTATTCCAGGCTTCTAACTGAAAACCACGTTCAAACCGAACGCTGACTTCAAGACGTCAGGGAGTTTTCCCTTTCCTGCAGTGTGTTCTAGAGGTTTTAGTAAATGGTCTTCAAAGGCTGAAACCCCTGTTACCTCTAGATGGAGTTTCTCTCCCACCCCCCCCACATCGTGCGTCTTCTAGTGTCAGTCTATTCATCGCTTCCTATTGAGTGTTGAAGTGATGACAGGCTCCCTTGAGAAAAGCAATAGGATTTCCCAATTGGATTTCGGTATATCAGATAAATTAGCTTTGTTGCAAACACAAGTTTAGGATACCAGCATGTGACTGACTTCAAGACGAGGGAACCTTGTTTAAGGACTCATTCCCGATAAACCCTACTACTTCCAAGTTTCAAACTCTGTGGGCTAAACCCTTTTAGGATGCTTCTTCCACCGGTGACTGTTGGAATCTAAGTCTTATGATCAGAAAGTGCTTGTATAAATCGTTAGTAGGAATTCAGATCAGAAAACTGTTGGGGGGCTTTTCGTCAAACAGAAGTTCACAAAGGTCACAAACTAAATGAGGAGGTTATTGTTATTTGATCGTACAGTACACTCCCATTGGTTCAAAATAGAACATAGACTTCAATAACCAGGTAATTGCACGTCTCTAAGACTGAAGTGCATGTAATTAAACCTCCATTAGCATCAGGGTTCCCTACTCCAGATAATTCTCCTCTAGACATGCATGTTAATAGGAGGAAACGGGGTCACTGTGTGCTGTAAACCTACATGTGTGTGTGTGTGTGTGTGTGTGTATGTGTGTGTGTGTGTGTGTGTGTGTGTGTGTGTGTGTGAGAGAGAGTGTGATATAATTATCCTGTGTGTTGACTCACAAACAGTCCACCTCTGTCACTGCTGCTCCTGCCCTCTCCTGCCAATCAAAGCCTTCCATCGCACCTCCTCCACACACATGCGCACGCACACACACACACACACACACACACACACACACACACACACACACACACACACACTCACACACACACACACACACACACACACACACACACACACACACACACACACACACATACACACATACACACACACACACACACACACACACTCACAAACACACATCTAACTCTTCACAGTGATTTGATTCTGATTTCTTTCCTTCAATCACTTTCTTGGATGCGTTCTGTCTCCTTCTTGGCCCCTATCCCTCCTTATCTCGCTCCCTCTCCCCCTCCTCTCTCATAGTATCTCCTTTGTAAATGGATCCTTGGCCCCGGCCTGCATTTGCATGGGCGGGAGCCAATAAGGCGTTTGGCTGGGAGAGAGAGAGGTGGAGAATCTCATTTCCATATATAACGAGGCCCTTTCTGCAGGCAGCCAGGGAAACAGAAAACACAGGGAAATGGATTTATTTATGTATGGTTTTGTCAAAGATTTCCCCCAGCGGTTGAAGTCAATCCAAGAAGCCAATTATGCGTCGGATTGTG
>NC_136901.1:91054540-91098105 GCF_949606895.1 Notothenia rossii
GAATGGGCGAAGCGTTGAAAGCATTTTTCGATGCCTGTAGTGTAGACGGGCCGTTAGAGTAAATTAAACGGATAAAGCAGACCTGGGGAATTTGTCAAACTCAAAGGTGAAAATATGTCCAAATGGAGGAAGTACTTACACAAAACTAAATGAAATATGTAGACACTGTTGGAAAATCTGGAACATCTTCACATCTGGCCACAGGTCCCCAAAGTACAAAGCAGAAGTTCAAATTAAAATATGCAACGAATAGTTTTTCCATGGTTTTAATGTCACGATTTAAATCTTTGTATCCCTCTCTTATTTCTTCATCCTCTGCTCCTCTGTGCTTCCTTGGGTGCTTCTTTAATTGAGCCTGTGGTCAGGAAGCTCTCCAAAGAGCGCTCTTTATCTCCAGAGGCCATCCCGGGAACAGAAAGGTCAAATCAAAAAACAGAAATTAGAATAAAAATCATTTCCATCCCTCCTCCCTTCCGGTAAATCTCCATATCTAACGAGCGTGGAGGTGACTCTAACGACCTGGCTCCAGTGAAAGCCAGCCAATTAGAGCGCCCGATAAAGGAGAGTGCTTTTTTCCGTTGGCCTCGCAGAATCTGAAGCTCACAGTGCTGAACATCTGGACCGAGCTCTAATGTTTCAAGTTGCAAGGCTTAATTGTCATTTGCACATTAGCTACAGTGGAGAGAAGTCACAGGCTCCTCCCACAGTGCAACATATCTATAGGACACATCAAAGTCAAAGTTATTGTCAATCTTTCAGTGTGTGTGTACAGACAGAGAGGTCAAAATACTGTTACCCACAATCCCGAATACAATAACAAAGATATATACAGTATACATATATACACAATCACACACATTTGTACATATGCACACATTAAGACATACATAAAAGCACAACAATCAATACATGCAAAATAGCAGTCGCTTCAATATCTTTGAGAAATGTGCATTACTGCAAGACTGTCCATAGCAGCGCAAAAAGAATGTTTTGAGATGTGCGAGTAGTACAAACAAATAGAATAGAATATAAATAGTGCAAGCAAAGGGAATGATATATTAGATAATGTTTGATAATCTTATGGGCTGTGGGATGAAATAGTCCCTGAGTCTGGGGACCGTGCTGACGGGTCTATTAGGAGGCCCTGCATGTGTGTGTGTGTGTGTGTGTGTGTGTGTCTGTGTGTGTGTGTGTGTGTGTGTGTGTGTGTGTGTGTGTGTGTGTGTGTGTGTGTGTGTGTGTGTGTGTGTGTGTGTGTGTGTGTGTGTGTGTGTGTGTGTGTGTGTGTGTGTGTGTGTGTGTGTGTGTGTGTGTGTGTGTGTGTGTGTGTGTGTGTGTGTGTGTGTGTGTGTGTGTGTGTGTGTGTGTGTGTGTGTGTGTGTGTTTGAGCCAATACTGTGAATGACACGGCAGCAGAAGGTACACAGAACACCCGTCCAAACCCATCACACAGAACTTGAGCTAACCGTTAGCGCTGGTGTATCCGTGTTCAGAGACTCAATGAGCTGCTGGTGATTTAAAGAGTCCTCTCCTGCTGATGTTCAGGTGTATATCAATATGTAGTGTCTCTACTTTAAAGAGTCCTATCCTGCTGATGTTCAGGTGTATATCAATATGTAGTGTCTCTACTTTAAAGAGTCCTCTCCTGCTGATGTTCAGGTGTATATCAGTATGTAGTGTCTCTACTTTAAAGAGTCCTCTCCTGCTGATGTTCAGGTGTATATCAATATGTAGTGTCTCTACTTTAAAGAGTCCTATCCTGCTGATGTTCAGGTGTATATCAGTATGTAGTGTCTCTACTTTAAAGAGTCCTCTCCTGCTGATGTTCAGATGTATATCAGTATGTAGTGTCTCTACTTTAAAGAGTCCCCTCTGCTGATGTTCAGGTGTATATCAGTATGTAGTGTCTCTACTTTAAAGAGTCCTATCCTACTGATGTTCAGGTGTATATCAGTATGTAGTGTCTCTACTTTAAAGAGTCCTCTCCTACTGATGTTCAGGTGTATATCAGTATGTAGTGTCTCTACTTTAAAGAGTCCTATCCTGCTGATGTTCAGGTGTATATCAGTATGTAGTGTCTCTACTTTAAAGAGTCCTCTCCTGCTGATGTTCAGATGTATATCAGTATGTAGTGTCTCTACTTTAAAGAGTCCCCTCTGCTGATGTTCAGGTGTATATCAGTATGTAGTGTCTCTACTTTAAAGAGTCCTCTCCTGCTGATGTTCAGGTGTATATCAATATGTAGTGTCTCTACTTTAAAGAGTCCTCTCCTACTGATGTTCAGGTGTATATCAGTATGTAGTGTCTCTACTTTAAAGAGTCCTATCCTGCTGATGTTCAGGTGTATATCAGTATGTAGTGTCTCTACTTTAAAGAGTCCTCTCCTGCTGATGTTCAGATGTATATCAGTATGTAGTGTCTCTACTTTAAAGAGTCCCCTCTGCTGATGTTCAGGTGTATATCAGTATGTAGTGTCTCTACTTTAAAGAGTCCTCTCCTGCTGATGTTCAGGTGTATATCAATATGTAGTGTCTCTACTTTAAAGAGTCCTCTCTTGCTGATGTTCAGGTGTATATCAATATGTAGTGTCTCTACTTTAAAGAGTCCTCTCCTACTGATGTTCAGGTGTATATCAGTATGTAGTGTCTCTACTTTAAAGAGTCCTATCCTGCTGATGTTCAGGTGTATATCAGTATGTAGTGTCTCTACTTTAAAGAGTCCTCTCCTGCTGATGTTCAGGTGTATATCAATATGTAGTGTCTCTACTTTAAAGAGTCCTCTCCTGCTGATGTTCAGATGTATATCAGTATGTAGTGTCTCTACTTTAAAGAGTCCCCTCTGCTGATGTTCAGGTGTATATCAGTATGTAGTGTCTCTACTTTAAAGAGTCCTCTCCTGCTGATGTTCAGGTGTATATCAGTATGTAGTGTCTCTACTTTAAAGAGTCCTCTCCTGCTGATGTTCAGCTGTATATCAGTACCCACCCAACACACACACACACACACACACACACACACACACACACACACACACACACACACACACACACACACACACACACACACACACACACACACACACACACACACTACAAAACAAAGTGTTAAAGGCACACGTCCCTTCTTCCTTGTTGGTCCACACGTTCCGCTTCATTTGATCGCAGAGTGCGTCGCGTTCCCTCCGTCTGCCAAATTGCATTCTGGGTGTAATGTGCCCCGGGGCAGTATTAGATTTAGCCGGTATCAGCCTTATTTGTTCACTTTACCCAGTCGAGTACACAGCGCTGTACAGTGCGGCTCCTCATCCACTTAGCACTCTGCAGATAAGAGCTGTCTTTATCGTGCTTATCTTGCAGAAGATAAAATACACTCAGAGGCCGAGTGGAAATGAGATGTGGAAACAAAGCTCTAAACGAGGAGGTGTTTCTTCATCTCCAATAATGATGGCCTATATAGAGCGTGAAATTCTCCCAACTCAGTGTGAGAGGAAACGTGTGTGTGTGTTTGTGTTTGTGTGTGTGTGTGTGTGTGTGTGTGTGTGTGTGTGTGTGTGTGTGTGTGTGTGTGTGTGTGTGTGTGTGTGTGTGTGTGTGTGTGTGTGTGTGTGTGTGTGTGTGTGTGTGTGTGTGTGTGTGTGTGTGTGTGTGTGTGTGTGTGTGTGTGTGTGTGTGTGATAGAGAGGTGCGACGGCATCATTTGAGTGTAGAAAGCGTTCAGTCCAAATAAGTTAGCGCATCTAAATGAGCGAAGGGAAGGTTGCAGAGGGACAAACCTGAATCCCATTTTCTGCATCGCTTCACCCGTTCAGAGAGGTGTGTGTGTGTGTGTGTGTGTGTGTGTGTGTGTGTGTGTGTGTGTGTGTGTGTGTGTGTGTGTGTGTGTGTGTGTGTGTGTGTGTGTGTGTGTGTGTGTGTGTGTGTGTGTGTGTGTGTGTGTGTGTGTGTGTGTGTGTGTGTGTGTGTGTGTGTGGATAAGAATGTGAGTTTACCAGGTTTGACCAGGAGAGCTTGGACCAAGCATCGCCCAAACCTCCGTCTGACCTCTGAATGCCACACGTAGTGGACTTTTTTACTTCCTCCTCTTCGTGCTCTTCATCCTCCTCCTCCTCTTCCTCCTCCTCAGATCTGTTTCCAGATGATGTTTCAGGACGAGTTGCCGTCAGACTGCAGATAGAAACTTTCTACACCTGAATATGAGTTAGGAATTTAAAGCGAGCCGTCAGCGAGTCCTGGAATATGAAATCAGAGTTTGACGGCAGTTTAAAGGCTGAATACTGAGCAGCTCAGCAGGTAAACCCACATTTCCACTCACTCTAAAGTGGACTGAGCCATTTTTTGTGTAAGAACCAGTCCTTATCGCGTCCAGTTTGCAAACTCAGTAATGGAACCAGCCCATTATTCGCTGTTAGGTCTGATCCATACCGGTTTCGGTTGTGAATAAGCATACCTTAAAGGGACTGTATTACGGCCCGTCTTCACAGCAGCGTTAAACAAATCTTCCAACACTTCTGCCCATTGACTTTGAATGGGGGTGACGTCACTTTGCCTCGCTTTTCGCCGAACTGCATTGTGGGGAAGCAAATAGAAGATTTCCAGGATTTCCAGGATTTTCAGGATTCAAAAGTTGAGCAATGTTTAACTTTTGAAGCTGAGGTGGAAGCGTCAGCCAATCAAATCCCGCTTATGCAAATCTGACACTACAAGCGCTAGCCAATCAAACCGCGTGCAAGCTGGGAGAGCCAGACCGCAGTTCATTTCCTCATATTCCAAACGAAAAATGACGGTAGCAAATCACCTGGTTCTTTACGACCAGAACTATTTACCGGGATACAAACCGGAGGAACCAGGCATGGAGGGAGGTGGCAGAGACAGTGGGTGAAACTGGTAGGTTTTCGCCTGTTTGGGGATTTTATATCCAGTTTACTTCGTTTTAACATTGCTATTGCTTTGTATGTCGGGGGCGGGAGATTCATGTGATTGGTTGTTGGTCGCGTTGCTCGCAAAAAATCCCCAAGCTCTCAGACACGCCCACCTCCAAGCTTTTCACGATCTTTTCAAAGCTGCTGTGTAGATGAGCCGTTATGCTTTTTCTGGATTTCCCGTTCCTGTAGTGTGTGTAGGTATTTGCGGTAAAATCCCAAAAGTTTGCTCGTATCTCGTGCCATATTTTAGTTCCTGTTTCATCCATATAAAAAACCCATGTGTTCACATCTGCACCAACATGTTCTACCGATTCAATTTGATAAAATATCTGGATGTTGTACCTGTTATTCAACTTTTATGCAGTTAGTTTCTAGCAAGTACCTTATCTAGTTTGATCAAAAATATCCGATAGATAGTGTTCATGTAAATCTATATATTAATCAGCTACCGTGGCTATGATTATTTACAGTCTTTAAAGGGTTAGGGGTTGATTATTGAACATGCAACTTCAATTGCAATCGTGTTATGATTTTTGCGACGTTTGAGGGAATAATCATTCTGTAACTTAATTCACATTATCATTGAAAAATACATTTTTGATTTAGATTTTTTAAGAACATCTGCGACAAACAAGATTTTCTATACGTTTTTTTTTTTCTGGTCCGGTCTTCTCTGCAGCTCCACAAAACTCCATTCAGATATTTTCCACACAATTTGGACTTTTACCAAAAACGTTGGTCTTACTGTGATTTCAAATGTATGGTGCAGCGTGACAGCAGCTGAAGGAGAAAGAGACTGTGTGATCCTGCAGCAGAGACATGGCACAGTGTCAAAAATCCTCCTGCCTTCATCCTTCAGCTTTCCTTCATCTTCATCTCGTCTTCATCTTCATCCCCTCTGCTCTGACGCCTGCAGGTTATTTGTTCTGCTGTCCATCATCTTTTCTCCTTTTACTTCCTGTTGTAATTACTCCTCCAGCCTCTGTCTGAGAGGACGAGGACACTCACTCGGGGTTTGACCTCTGTTCCTGTCAACGTGGTCATATTTCCCGCTGCACTCGAACACCTCTCGCCAGTTTCATGTATTTGTAAAGAAGCCACTGGCAGGTTGGTGTATTAATAATAAAAGTTAAACAATTATAATAATACAAAAATACAAAATAGAAATTGCTTTCTCATAAAAAAATAATAATTGAAATAAAAGAAATACGAACAAAAAAAAAGTGTATTAATCATAAATATAACACTTTTTTTAAAGTTATAATAATATTACAATTAATAACAATGAACTGTATTTACACAGAATACAAAGGGCTTTCAAAGTCACGTAAAATAAATAAATATGATATCATAAATGTAACTACACTGAACAAAAATATAAATGCAACACTTTTGTTTTTGCTCCCATTTTTCATGAGATGAACTCCAAGATCTAAAACTTTTTCTACATACACAAAATAACAATTTCTCTCAAATATTGTTCACCAATCTGAAAAAATCTGTGATTGTGAGCACTTCTCCTTTGCCGAGATAATCCATCCCACCTCACAGGTGTGGCATATCAAGATGCTGATTAGACAGCATGGTTATTGCACAGGTGTGCCTTAGGCTGGCCACAATAAAAGGCCACTCTGAAATGTGCTTTTTTGCTTTATTTGGGGGGTCTGGGGGGTCCGAAAACCAGTCAGGTTTAACCCTAACCCCAACCCTAACCCTAACATGTCACCCACTGACACATTAAAAAATGTTTTAGGGTTTAACCAGTCAGGTTTAACCCTAACCCTAACATTTCATGTTAGGGTTAGGGTTAAACTGACTGGTTTCATGGTTCTGCCACGAGCTCACAAGACAGTTTTGGGTAAGACGTGGGGTTCCAAATATACTTAAAGTTCCAAAAATACCGTAAATTCCAAAAATACTTAAAGTTCCAAAAATACCGTAAATTCCAAAAATACTTAAAGTTCCAAATATACTTAAAGTTCCAAATATACTTAAAGTTCCAAATATACTTAAAGTTCCAAAAATACCGTAAATTCCAAAAATACTTAAAGTTCCAAAAATACTCCAAATGGTTGGAGGATAAGGCGGAAGGACAATCAAAACTGTATATAGTAAATGTGAGGTAAAGTGTGTCACCAAGGTAACCGGTTAAAACTCAAAGTGACGATGAGGTCTTAAAATGTATGGGAAGGGTCTTAAAAAAGGTCTTAAAAGGTAATAGATTTGACTTCAGGATTCCTGCATATACCCTGTAGACGTCAGATTGCCGGGCAGTTTAACAAGTATATAAAGCTCCTGGTCTAAAGTGAAGGTAATGGCCTACTGCTGTTTCATCTCCTTTTGAACGGGATCTTTGGCAGGTTTGTTTTTATTTCCTCCTCTTACTCTCCTCCTTCTTCTCCGCGCTGTCGTGAGAAAACACTGTGAAGCTCCATGATGGCGTTTTATTTCCGCCTCTCTCGTTTTATTCCCTTTGTCTTGTCTTGTCTTGTTTGTGTCTGCTGGTAAAACTTCAGAGGTCTTTCTTTCCGTCAAAGAAACACTCTTTACCTCACAGAGTTTTTCAGTTCAATCCACACAGATGAAGATCTCTCAGACACTTCACAGTTCATTTATTAAAGTGTTAAATGCATTAATACATGTAAATTGCATGACTTGAAGTGTGAACGAGATCATTTTCACCGCAGCGCCTCAGAAGTGATGCTAAAGTCAGGAATTAAGTTTAAAATGCATCAAAGCGCGGAGAAAAGTGTTGATAAACAGCAGCACTCCTCAGTCTGCTGCTTTTTAATCTACCAGCTGCAGGTTCCAGCGATTAGACACGTCCCATCGGCAAGTTCATTTAAACATTTTTAAAACATATTTATTGACATGCATATCTTTCTGCAGCATTAATATTTCAGTCCTGATATATGATGTGCATCCTTCTCTTACTTAGTAAATCGGTACTACGTGATATTTAATAAAACCTTTAGGAATATTGTAAGAACGCTTTAGCAACATAACAACAACGTACGCAGGATATCAAAACGTTTTAGGAGATCAGAAACTTTTTTGAGGGTGTTTTAATATGCGTGTGTGTGTGTAGCTAACATATGGCCTCTAAACAAGCTCTGCATCTGAATGAGCTAACACACACACACAGACACACACACACACACACACACACACACACACACACACACACACACACAGACACACATATGGGTAGTATATTGCTTCATGTGTGCCCTCTGACCCCTCTGAAGTAGTTTAACTGTTATCAGCTATAAATAGAAAGACGTGTGTGTGTTATCAGGGCGACCAGCAGCTCTGATCTATCCCGTAAGTCACCGAAGCTCCTGCTGTCTATTGATCTGGCAACCCTCCCTGACACACACACACACACACACACACACACACACACACACACACACACACACACACACACACACACACACACACACAATCTCATCGCCTGCCAACGTGTTCACTGAACACCCTCCATACAGATGGTCGGAACTGATGAAGAGGGAGAAATAAAGTGTGTTCATCAGCATCAAAAATACCAGCATCCAACCTCCTTTTTAATTGTGTTCCTCCTCTTTTCCCCCTTCAATAGATGATTGAAGAATCTCTCCTTATCCCTTCTCTTTTTTGATCTCAATAAACATCAATAACGGCTAAATAAAAAAACTAATATTAAGGTTGAATTAAATCGATGTTAAGTAGACAAGTATATGAACATAGGAGGAAGTGAACAGTTACATATACAGTACATACAAACAGTTGGTGCTCTTATTATTGATTTTCCAGCAGGTATACACACACACACACACACACACACACACACACACACACACACACACATGCGCGCACGCACACACACACACACACACACACACACACACACACACACACACACACACACACACACACACACACACACACACACACACACACACACACACACACACACACACTCAGCCAGAGTAGTAGTTTTGGATGAGATTTGGCTTGAGGCGTTCTGCTGACTTTTTGACCTCTCTGTGGTAAATCTTATTTTCTTTGTGTGAGTATCCGAGACTTCTATGTTTCAGTGTCCAAATGAGACGACTTAGCGTCATCACAACCAACATTAGCCTCCTTTAGCTTAGCGGTGGTGACGTGAAGTCATGTGACCGAGCTGTAGTTCCTTTATAGCCCAACATTAGCCGCCTTTAGCTTAGCGGTGGTGACGTGAAGTCATGTGACCGTGCTGTAGTTCCTTTATAGCCCAGCATTAGCCACCTTTAGCTTAGCGTGGTGACGTGAAGTCCTGTGACCATGCTGTAGTTCCTTTATAGCCCAACATTAGCCGCCTTTAGCTTAGCGGTGGTGATGTGAAGTCATGTGACCGTGCTGTAGTTCCTTTATAGCCCAACATTAGCCACCTTTAGCTTAGCGGTGGTGACGTGAAGTCATGTGACCGTGCTGTAGTTCCTTTATAGCCCAGCATTAGCCACCTTTAGCTTAGCGGTGGTGATGTGAAGTCTTGTGACCGTGCTGTAGTTCCTTTATAGCCCAGCATTAGCCACCTTTAGCTTAGCGGTGGTGACGTGAAGTCATGTGACCGTGCTGTAGTTCCTTTATAGCCAATCTAAAGAAATCCAATGGAAAAATACCATTGGACTTTGGTCAAGGGAGCCCTTGCTATGCTTACAACTAAACAAAAACATTTTATTGAGTGAGATCTTGCCACATCTGTAACTTTTGGATTATTATTCTCCATCCCATTATTAATTGAGTAGCTGGTCATGCTTTTCTACTGATTTTTGACTGTTTTTCCTAACTTTACCTAGAATTTCTGCCTCTCCTTACCCATCAGTACAAGAGTGTTTTTATAATACACACTCACATGAAGTAGGAAAGTAAAGTTTGATCTCAGCAGGTCCAGTCCCCCTTCCTCCCCGCTGGCTGCGATGCTGCAGAGAGGAAGAACAAAGACTGTGGGACGTCAGGGGAAAGAGAGACACAGAGATGCAGGTAGAAACAAAGTTTTAGAAGGATGGAGAAAATAAACGAGCCAGCAACAAACGGAAAGCTGGACAAAAGATAAAAGACAGGTGGACGAGAGAGGGAAGGGAATATGGGAACAAAGTAGGGAACAGACATGAAAGATTAAATATAGAATAAAGACAAACATATAAGGGATGGAGGAAAGGTCATTCCGGGGTAATGTTCACTCCTCCTCAATTGACCTTGTGTCGAGATTGTTTTTCTCAACTCCATCTATTTTACACCCTCGTTACAGGCAAAATTAATAATCAAAGATAATGCAAAACCCTCCTGTTCATTAACAAATTGCTTTATATACAGTAGAGGTGCAGTAATGAGTCCTTAAATCTGAAATTAAGTCAGTATTTTAACGCTTCTGGTTCCCTCGTCTCAAAGTCAATTGTTTTGTAGGTGTTTTTGGTTAGCTTAAATAAGGTCTGCTAACAAGTATCAAAATAGGGCTTTTAAACGCCCAACATTAGCCACCTTTAGCTTAGCGGTAGTGACGTGAAGTCATGTGACCGTGCTGTAGTTCCTTTATAGCCCAACATTAGCCACCTTTACCTTAGCGGTGGTGATGTGAAGTCATGTGACCTTGCTGTAGTTCCTTTATACCCCACCCAACTTTAGCCACCTTTAGCTTAGCGGTGGTGACGTGAAGTCATGTGACCGTGCTGTAGTTCTTTAATAGCCAATTTAACAAAATACAATGGAAAAATACCATTGGTGCTTATAACTTCCGGTTCGGTCAAAAAAATACTTCACCACTCTGTAGTGTTTCGGAGATATTGTATCAACTATAACAACAAAAATATTTTGTGACCGTGCCGTAATTCCTTTATAGCCTATCGTTAGCTTCTTATTCCTGCCGATTGCATTCACTGATCTAAGTATGTTAAACATTAGTTGGCCACAATGTAAAGATTTGTATTTATTTTACTTAGTTACTTACGTTTAAACGACCGAATATTTTCAGCATGGATGTCCACCAGGTAGTGTAGACTTCCTGTTTAGCTGAACGTTGGTTTTGGACATTATTGGTTACCCGCTGAACTTTCCAATATAAAACCAAGTCGTCGGATACTTTCCTGGAAATGTGCTGTCAATTAGCAACACCTTCACTCTTGACCAGAAACGTCCTGTTATTTTCAGCTGCTAAATTTAGGCGCATTGTGTCTCAAGCTGACACTGGACTACTGTTACTATATTTTTACTTTTTTTAGCCACATGTCTCTGCGTCCTTGTCACCATGTCCTAGTCTAATAAAAGGTACAGTGATGCCCTGTGGAATTTACAGTGCAATCCAAGATTTCCTTCCTTTTAGAGAAGTCCGGCAGTTCTACATTACCCGTAGGTTTTAATGTTTGTTGGCTGTTTTGTTTCGCAAAATGAAAAGAGACATCTTGTATTTGAAATCCTTTAATTTGGAGATGGGTGGACTTCAAAGGACCTACTTTGGGAAGATTTTTTCTTGTTATTTCTACCGTCATTACAACCTTTTACCGTCTTTGTACTTCATATCTTGCCTTTTTCTTTGAAGGATCTTTGACATCCGTTCTAAAAGGGTCCGATATACCTTAAATGCCCTCTCCTCTCCTAACTTACTTATGTTTTAGAAAGCTGCAGGATCTTTTGAAGCAGTTGCACTGAACCACTATTTTTCCACACTGTCGAATTCAAGATTTCCTTCCTTTAGTCCGGCAGTTCTTCATTATCTGTAGGTCTCTATGTTCTACTGATTGCTTTGTGATGCAAAATTAAAGCTCAATGCACTTTTATTTTGTATTACTATAACTTGGAGCTCGGGACTTTAAAAAGCAGCTACTTTGGGAATGTTTTGTCGAGTTTTTCCTACCTTAAATATAACTTATTAATACCGTCTTTGTACTTCATATCTTGCCTTTTTCTTTGAAGGATTCTTTACCATCCGTTCTAAGAGGATCCGATATACCTTGAATGCCCTTTCCCTCTCCTAACTCACTTCTGTGTCATGCAGCTGCAGCGTCTCTCTAAGCAGCTGAAGTTGCACTGAACCACTTTTTTCCACATGAAGTTTAGTTGGTGAAGCAGTTTTCCTCGTGGGAACAGCATCGCCGCGCTCCAGCCTGGATGCACAGTGACGGACTCCGCTTCTGTTTGAGGGCTTTTTACTTTTAGATTTCCAGCAGGGGAGGGAATAGAAAATGTCTGTCACACTTTATTTCCTACATTGAAAAAAGAAAAGACAGTCCTCTACAAACTTCATCTCGGAAATGACACAAAGTCTGACGGGGAAGTTTATCTGCAGCCTTCCTAATGTTCTCAGTCAAATTATCTCTCTGCACAGTTTCGCTTCCTTTTCAAGACGATTGCAGAGTCCTTAGAGCTGCTTCCTTTCAGCATGAAGGACAGAGAAATATCACTGTGGAAATAAGGATGTGCGCTGCTGTAAATCTCTGGTGTCGCATGAATTTACGAGTAAACATAAAAAAAGCAGGGTACTTATAATTTATGTTCCTCGTTTTGCTTTAGTGTTTCCGAGACGAAGTGGATCTTCTTTTTCTGTGTTCCAGTTTGGTTCTTTTATTCTTTTTATGTGCTGTTTAATATTTGTCAAAGGCTAAAATATGGATGAGGATGAGGATGAATCTACTTAATCTCATTTAAAGATGCTTGAAAAGAGATTAAAAAGTCATTTCATTTAAAACAAAATTCACTTTTTATTGGATTTAACAAAAGAATCGCGCTGGTGGAGTCCACTCACTTTTACGCATTTAACAACAAACGCATGCTGGCATTTGTTGTAGCACAAACAACTCTGAATTTCCCCTGAGATAAGGCTACATCGATTCATCCCAGACGTTGCCTGTACAGCACCTGTCACATGTTGTTTGTTACTCTTTCTGTATCATTTTGTGTCAGTTATTGCAGAAATGCATCAAAGAGAGAAAGCAGACTGTGAGACTGTCGGTTTTAATTCAGGAAAAACAACACTATCTCAACATTTGCCAACAGTGCACCACTCAGACATTCAAGTCTGTAGTTTCATTTCTACCAGAATAATCTTTTTAAATGATGCACATTGAAAATTAATGACCTAAACAATAGCTTGTCTTGTGGTTTTGATGCAGGACAATGTTCTGTTTCAGTGAGGTTCATTGTTATCGATGTTATGAAGACAATGTCATATTTGACCAACAAAACACCACAACATTTGAAGTTTAAAGTTCATTTTCGCTCCTATTTCTTTTATTTCTACAAATATATCCATTGAAATGATGCCAATATAGGATTTCTTTTTTTATAAATAGCTGCTTGTTGTGGTTTTGTTGCACGAAAGTCTTAATTCTGTATTGTGGTGTACCTCAGGGTTCATTACTGGGTCCCTTTATGTTTGCCTTTGATACTTTGAATCACATTCAGTAGATCATTTAAAGTGTTATGCAGACGATGTCATATTTTAGCACTTTAAGATCTCGTCCACGTTGGCTAAAATCTCCAAGATCAATTGATATGTTTCACAGCTCTTAAATGGGCGTGAAATAGTTTCCGATCTCGACAAATCTACTTTTATAAATCTCAAAACCTTATTTACAGTCAAATAAAATGTCAACTACCAAATGCATTATCGCCGAATGCTTGTTGCAGATTTGTTTAGGCAACTAAAATATGTTGGTATAGTTATTCGCTCAAAGATTTTGACTTTTCACACGCTCCTTCACGTATAACAGCAAATCAAAGCTGGCATTTCTAGAAGCTCAAACCACTAGGAATATCCCCAGAGATCAGGCTCAATCGATGTATCCCCGAACACAACGTGACGTTACCTGCACACGCCTGTCACATGTAGTTTTCTGCCTCCGGTCATCAATCAGTCTTCATGTGAGCGGGAATATGAGCGGGCATCCATCAGGTAGACTCTTCCTGTCGGATCAAAACAGGAAGTGGAGACGCTGACAGTCGTCACGCCAAACACACAATCAGTTTGGAGTCGTGAAGAAAAGATAGAAATGATCAGGGAGGAAACATGAAAAGCTGCTGCTGACAAACAATAACACACACTCTGATGGAGGAAGCTGACAACTGAGGCTGCGGTTGAATAGTATTTATAGAAAAAAAAAGTATTTTCTTAACCACTTTCCCTCGATATCAATGGAAATCAGAATCTGGTTTATTGCCATGTAGGTTTACACAAACAAGACGTTTGCTTTGGTTTGTTGGGGTGTGTTTGGGAAAATACTGAATGTACTCTTTCTGTATCAGAGTAGCGCATGATAACAGAGGCCTAACTGTAACTGTGTATGTTCCTACAATTAACATGATGACACCGCCCCGAGAGAGATAGACATATGACTGTCAAGTTTATTGCTTACGCAGGCCTTAGCTAATCTGAACTAATGTCAGAATACTGCTTTGAACCGGTATTCTGACATCTTGTTGACTGTAACTCTCTCTCTTGTATGTAAGCATCTTGTTGGGGGTACTGTTTGTCCCATGCAGCCCTGTGTGTGATGACTACTTCCATTCTTCCAAGGATAATCAATACATTGATCGCGATATAGAAGATCAAGCCGGTGACGAGTGGATGCAAACATTAACACAGTTAAGAGGAAATCAGAGAAAGAGCAAGAATAGCAGAATTATCTAAATAAATAACAGAGAAAAGGATTTAACATACAAAACTATAAGTACAAATATTACGGAATATAGTAGCTTGGATATTGATCTACCGAAAACGTCTTGAAAACGTCAAGGAAAGATGGAGACTTTAGTTTTAAGAAATCATGCACAAAACAGTGAAATACAGTTATAGAAATAAAAACATAAACATCCACAAATAAGAGAAAAGGGACAACATGGACGGTAACTGTCACATCGTAAGTAATGGTTCGTGTTGTAAACCTTAACCATTTTTCCCATCTTTGGTTAAAATATGAGTATCATTTTGTCTTCTCATATTTCAAGTTTTTCATTTGTCTTGAGAAACTGATTGAAAACTGCAGCTTTGGGCTGTTTGATTATTTGGTTTAAAGTTCTCTTGATTTGATTTGTGATTAACTGGGTTTAATTTAACTTCACATAGATTTTTTTTTCTAAGTCTAAGATTTTGAGTGTCCTATTTCTCTTTCTCATTAAGCTGTAACAGAAGCAGTCCGAGATTTAACTAGAACATCAGCAGCTCGAGAGCTCGTTCCCCTCATTTTCTGGCAGTGGTTACATTGACACACACACACACACACACACACACACACACACACACACACACACACACACACACACACACACACACACACACACACACACACACACACACACACACACACACACACACACACACACACACACACACACACACACACACACACACACACACACACAGCTCAATCTCAAGGAGCAGCTCTGAGTGTGTTTCCACTGTGACTTGAGAGATTGCAATGTCCCATTAATAAGCCTTCACCCCACCCCCCCAACCCCCTTTTCATATGATCCCAAAATGCATCTTGGGAAATGGCAGGAGCGGCTACAGCCACGGGCTGCGATGCTGCAAATTTATTCACTTTTGTAGGATAATTGAATTTTTCCTTCATAGTAGGCCGATTCCACAGGGGTATACTGTAAGTACGAGTGTGACTGTGTGTGTGTGTGTGTGTGTGTGTGTGTGTGTGTGTGTGTGTGTGTGTGTGTGTGTGTGTGTGTGTGTGTGTGTGTGTGTGTGTGTGTGTGTGTGTGTGTGTGTGTGTGTGTGTGTGTGTGTGTGTGTGTGTGTGTGTGTGTGTGTGTGTGCACTCTCTTTTCCTCTGGACTATTAATAATTGACTGCTTGGCATTTCTCTCACTGTGCAGATGTATTTCACCTCGCCGCTAATTCGAGCTTTTTCTGATCTGATCTCCAATTTTATATTTGTCATTTTTTCCAATCGGTTGATGTTATTTACAGTCGTATTGACTGATTGGGGGGGGGGGGTGATCAGGGAGTTTGTTTGACTGTCTCAGCTTCCCGTTTGATGCGTCAGTGTGTGAGTTAACTTCAAGAGACAGGCGTAAACAGGAACTCTTTAAACCTACAACACTACTGATTGTGTGATGCATGGAAAACAACATTGACAGGTGTGTAAGTCCGATCTGACAGCGAGACTCACAACGAGTCACATCGCTCCATCTCCACGGGAACATTAAAGGAAAAGTGTGTTTTCTTTTAAAAGCCATCTGAGGCTCATTACACTTGTTTTGTCCGCCACTCCTATCAGATGTGATCACATTTTACAGTTTTACAGTAACGGAGGAACACGAGGCGTCCTTGTTGTTAGATGTTTGTCAGATTCACAAATATGGACGTCTTGGAAGAAGAAGCAGAGTCTTGAAGAAACAGTAACAAAAATGTATTCTTGGGTCCAATGAGACAGAAACGGTTAGTTTAGGAACTCGGGTTAGAATTAGGGTTCACACAGTGGGACATGTATTCGGAATAAGACAATAATGGAAAAGCAAAAACTTGGAGATCTTGAAATGAAGTCAAAAACCGTTCAGTAGCCCTTGGATTGAGCAAGGGGTGGATGAATGTTTAAACAAATGAATGTTTAAACGTTATTCTAACGACCTCGGGTTTGTTTCAAAACAGATATAACATTTAAATAACATGTTGTCTGCTGATCCCAGTATTTTAGGGTATTTTCAACAGAAATCAGTGATTTTATTTGGCAGTCTGAAAAACATTTGGGGAAACATTTACTTGTTAAGGCCAAGCGTTACATGGACACTAAGGTAAATATAGTTGCCTATACAAAGATGAAAGAAGACTCTCAGGTGACCACGCTGGACATGTAATAAGATCATTTTCATGGCACAACAAGAAGCTCATTATCTCCTCCTATCAGGAACTCTCTTACATTACATGACATGTCACTTGTTAGACTCTTTTATCCAAAGTGACTTACATACTGTGAGCAATCCCCACAGGAGCAATTTGGGGTGAAGTGTCTCAAGGAGACAACGACATGCTGACTGCAGTGGGGTTTGAACCTGTGACCCCCTGATCCCAACACCAGCAAACAACCCACTGCGCCACACACCTCTTAATTTCACAAAAGAAAACTGTGAGAGAAAACAGTAGCAAGTTAAGCCTTCATTTGAAGAATCTCTAACAGCCCCAGATAGTGTGTTTGGAGTCAGTGAGACTTCTCAGAGTAAATGTAGTGTGCAGTTAAATCTGGCAA
Organism: Notothenia rossii; assembly: GCF_949606895.1. Classification (NCBI taxonomy): domain Eukaryota; kingdom Metazoa; phylum Chordata; class Actinopteri; order Perciformes; family Nototheniidae; genus Notothenia; species Notothenia rossii. The sequence goes on from NC_136901.1 coordinate 91,071,670, forward strand.
CAAGGCTCCGTGTACATTACCATAAACGTGTCTGGAAATGAGAATCTAATACAATCGCTGGCCGACTACCTGGCCATTCATCTCAGGAAACAAGACAAAAAAATGAGCCCAACTAATCAGATATGAAAGTCCCACGGTTGCCGGTTACAGTGCGGACACCTCCTGCATAAAGAGTAACCCGAAGTAAGTGAGATTAAGTCTGCAGAAAAATGGGAGCGTGGATTTCCTTTTTAAACAGATGCACATGTGCGGCCAGGATCTCTGTATTCAGGTCAGTCTGTGCATTCAAAGCAAACACACACTATGTTCCTCAGCATCTGTAATGACCTCACACACACACACACACACACACACACACACACACACACACACACACACACACACACACACACACACACACACACACAAACACACATTATGTTCCTCAGCATCTGTAATGACCTCACACACACACACACACACACACACACACACACACACACACACACACACACACACACACACACACACACACACACACACACACACACACACACACACACACGTTCAAATATTAATGTCCAGGAGAAGCCGTTGTGTTATTGTTCTTGATATAGCTTCTGGCTCTTTCTATTGCACTTGCTCTGGTTCATTCTCAGCCGCCGCAAACACAAAACGCTACAAATAAAAACGTTAGTTCTCGAAGCTCTAGCTCGGATACGATGCTGAAAGCTTCAAATGCAATGTTTTTCATGACGGTGTAGCACGGTGCACATTCATTATCAGAGAGCTTGCGGACGGCTGCACGGCAGGAAGCGCCGGCTTGTTTGCAGGAAGTCGTTGTAAACAGTCAAAGTTAGAGTTGAAGCCGGCGGTGGCGTTGCATCAGCGTCTGATGAAACAACAGTGACAGACTCACAGCTTGTCTTTCTGTTTTCACTTGAGTTTAATGAGTGGACATCCTAAAGTTACCAATGCATGAATAACACTTGGGAAGATGTGTGTAAAAATATGTAGTATATTTGCATTTGATTGCATAATTCAGCCGTTGGAGAATGTTATAACGCTTCAATGACTAATAACAAAACCTGGAACACAATACATGGTCTTCAAAATATGTTTTCCTACTTTTTAATTACTGTTTTATTAGAAACTTGTAAAGAAACGTTATAATACGCTAGCTATGGAACCAATTTTTACAAAAAAATGATAAGTTGAACAATGACGATTTAAAGTAATAACAATGTTGATATTTTTTGTCTAAAACCTCATTTATCATCCTATTTTCTCTATTTTATAAATTCAGAACAAGTCTGAGGTTAAATTATTTTGGATTTTGGAAACGAGGAGAAGGGGAGGAGCGCTTGTATGTTCAATGACTCCTCTGCATCAGGCGGGAGGAAGAAGGTGGAGGAAGAGGAGGCTTCAGAAAGCATCAAATGTTGATGTTTGGAAGAAAAACAAAGATGTTCATCTTCATCGCTCTCTCCTGCTAATTAGCGAAAGAACAGATGACATTTAAATATCTGTAATTCTCCTTTTTTTTAATTCTGTCTCCGTTTCCTTCATTTTCTGCCAAACCCCGACTCCTCTCCCCCTCCTCTTTCCTGTCTTCCTTTCCTCCACTTTCATCTCCCCCTCATCTCCCTCCCCCTATCGTCCTCTTTTCCCAGCTCTGTGTCGATTAATTAATTGCCGGCTAATTTAATTTCTCAAAAAGTAATAACTTGTTTAAGCATGAATAAAGACTGACAAGGCAAAGTTATAATCTGCCCAAAGTTTAATTAGAGCCGGCAAGGTTTCCACAGCGCCAGACTGGGGGGTCAGAGACGAGAGAGGGGGGGGGGGAGGAAATATAGACATGATCAAAAAAAGTTGTATTTCTGCTGCAAGAGGACACCAATCATTACAGTTAGCGGTCCTCTTGTGAAGAGCGGAGAACACAACACGCTTCTGGTTATAAAAACTGAGGAACACAATTGTACTTTGAAATAAATCTCATGTCTTTGTGCTGGTTGTGATTAGCTCAGCTTAGCATAACGACTGAAAGCACATCACAAACATGATGAGTTTCTTTAAAGAGTCCCTATTCTGCTTTTTGGGGTGTATGTGTTCTCTTGGTTTTAGTGCATGTAAGTTCCTGGAAATAGTAACATCAGTATGTAACACTCACGCTTCTATTGGCTAGCTCTCTGATACATAGTTCGTGATAGGCTAAGGGGCGGGACATGTCTAAGCGGTTGACCAATCACAGACCCGGCCAGCTAACCAATCAGAGCAGACTGGGCTCTGGTTTCAGACAGAGGGTGAAAAGAGGTGCTGCAGCACAGACAGCATGAGAACAATAAAGAGCTTTTTGAACATTAAAGCATGGAGACATGTAGAGACACTACATACTGATATACACCTGAACATCAGCAGGAGAGGACTATTTAAAGTAGAGACACTACATACTGATATACACCTGAACATCAGCAGGAGAGGACTCTTTAAAGTAGAGACACTACATACTGATATACACCTGAACATCAGCAGGAGAGGACTCTTTAAAGTAGAGACACTACATACTGATATACACCTGAACATCATCAGGAGAGGACTCTTTAAAGTAGAGACACTACATACTGATATACACCTGAACATCAGCAGGAGAGGACTCTTTAAAGTAGAGACACTACATACTGATATACACCTGAACATCAGCAGGAGAGGACTCTTTAAAGTAGAGACAGTAAATACTGATATACACCTGAACATCAGCAGGAGAGGACTCTTTAAAGTAGAGACACTACATACTGATATACACCTGAACATCAGCAGGAGAGGACTCTTTAAAGTAGAGACACTACATACTGATATACACCTGAACATCAGCAGGAGAGGACTCTTTAAAGTAGAGACACTACATACTGATATACACCTGAACATCAGCAGGAGAGGACTCTTTAAAGTAGAGACACTACATACTGATATACACCTGAACATCAGCAAGAGAGGACCCTTTAAAGTAGAGACACTACATACTGATATACACCTGAACATCAGCAGGAGAGGACTCTTTAAAGTAGAGACACTACATACTGATATATACCTGAACATCAGCAGGAGAGGACTCTTTAAAGTAGAGACACTACATACTGATATACACCTGAACATCAGCAGGAGAGGACTCTTTAAAGTAGAGACACTACATACTGATATACACCTGAACATCAGCAGGAGAGGACTCTTTAAAGTAGAGACACTACATACTGATATACACCTGAACATCAGCAGGAGAGGACTCTTTAAAGTAGAGACACTACATACTGATACAACCCTGAACATCAGCAGGAGAGGACTCTTTAAAGTAGAGACACTACATACTGATATACATCTGAACATCAGCAGGAGAGGACTCTTTAAAGTAGAGACACTACATACTGATATACACCTGAACATCAGCAGGAGAGGACTCTTTAAAGTAGAGACACTACATACTGATATACACCTGAACATCAGCAGGAGAGGAATCTTTAAAGTAGAGACACTACATACTGATATACACCTGAAAATCAGCAGGAGATAACTCTTTAAAGTAGAGACACTACATACTGATATACACCTGAACATCAGCAGGAGTGGACTCTTTAAAGTAGAGACACTACATACTGATATACACCTGAACATCAGCAGGAGAGGACTCTTTAAAGTAGAGACACTACATACTGATATACACCTGAAAATCAGCAGGAGATAACTCTTTAAAGTAGAGACACTACATACTGATATACACCTGAACATCAGCAGGAGAGGACTCTTTAAAGTAGAGACACTACATACTGATATACACCTGAAAATCAGCAGGAGAGAACTCTTTAAAGTAGAGACACTACATACTGATATACACCTGAACATCAGCAGGAGAGGACTCTTTAAAGTAGAGACACTACATACTGATATACACCTGAACATCAGCAGGAGAGGACTCTTTAAAGTAGAGACACTGATATACACCTGAACATCAGCAGGAGAGGACTCTTTAAAGTAGAGACACTACATACTGATATAAATCTGAACATCAGCAGGAGAGGACTCTTTAAAGTAGATACACTACATACTGATATACACCTGAACATCAGCAGGAGAGGACTCTTTAAAGTAGAGACACTACATACTGATATACACCTGAACATCAACAGGAAAGGACTCCTTAAAGGAGAGACAATACATACTGATATACACCTGAACATCAGCAGGAGAGGACTCTTTAAAGTAGAGACATTACATACTGATATACACCTGAACATAAGAAGGAGACGACTCTTTAAAGTAGAGACACTACATACTGATATACATCTGAACATCAGCAGGAGAGGACTCTTTAAAGTAGAGACACTACATACTGATACAACCCTGAACATCAGCAGGAGAGGACTCTTTAAAGTAGAGACACTACATACTGATATACATCTGAACATCAGCAGGAGAGGACTCTTTAAAGTAGAGACACTACATACTGATATACACCTGAACATCAGCAGGAGAGGACTCTTTAAAGTAGAGACACTACATACTGATATACACCTGAACATCAGCAGGAGAGGAATCTTTAAAGTAGAGACACTACATACTGATATACACCTGAAAATCAGCAGGAGATAACTCTTTAAAGTAGAGACACTACATACTGATATACACCTGAACATCAGCAGGAGTGGACTCTTTAAAGTAGAGACACTACATACTGATATACACCTGAACATCAGCAGGAGAGGACTCTTTAAAGTAGAGACACTACATACTGATATACACCTGAAAATCAGCAGGAGATAACTCTTTAAAGTAGAGACACTACATACTGATATACACCTGAACATCAGCAGGAGAGGACTCTTTAAAGTAGAGACACTACATACTGATATACACCTGAAAATCAGCAGGAGAGAACTCTTTAAAGTAGAGACACTACATACTGATATACACCTGAACATCAGCAGGAGAGGACTCTTTAAAGTAGAGACACTACATACTGATATACACCTGAACATCAGCAGGAGAGGACTCTTTAAAGTAGAGACACTGATATACACCTGAACATCAGCAGGAGAGGACTCTTTAAAGTAGAGACACTACATACTGATATAAATCTGAACATCAGCAGGAGAGGACTCTTTAAAGTAGATACACTACATACTGATATACACCTGAACATCAGCAGGAGAGGACTCTTTAAAGTAGAGACACTACATACTGATATACACCTGAACATCAACAGGAAAGGACTCCTTAAAGGAGAGACAATACATACTGATATACACCTGAACATCAGCAGGAGAGGACTCTTTAAAGTAGAGACACTACATACAAATACAAGGAGATCATTGAGAAAAAAAAGAAATTTCCCTTGTCATTATATTTACCAACTTCACTATATTTCAAAGAAAGTACAGCACACTGACAAACCAGGATCACTGGGAACCTGTGTGTGTGTGTGTGTGTGTGTGTGTGTGTGTGTGTGTGTGTGTGTGTGTGTGTGTGTGTGTGTGTGTGTGTGTGTGTGTGTGTGTGTGTGTGTGTGTGTGTGTGTGTGTGTGTGTGTGTGTGTGTGTGTGTGTGTGTGTGTGTATGTTTGCTCATTACTGCACGAAGGATTTGTACCGAGGTTGTGTGTGCCCATGAATACAGACCCAGGTTTACAGCGGTGAGTCTTCACTGTTCAGTAAAAACAACAACACTGGTGTTATTTCAGGGATAAATCAAAACTACATATACAGGAAATCATATTATGCTGGAAATATCATCAGGCTCTGCGGTCGTGCTGATATTCTGCAGGGAGCTGGGGATTGTTGCAGCTCCATGCAATCATATACTGTAAACACATGAGGAGGTTAGCATCTCCCTCTCTCCACATCCAATGGGATTTTTCCATTGGATTTTAGATTGTTACAGAAAGAACAAACATTTATGATAGTTCCATAATTTGCTCAGCAGGATAATCTCCACATATTTCCATCACTTTATCATTTCTGACGTAAAAAAAATTCTAACGTTAGGCTATAAAGGATCTACAGCACGGTCACATGACTTCACGTCACCACCGCTAAGCTAAAGGTGGCTAATGTTGGGCTATAAAGGATCTACAGCACGGTCACATGACTTCACGTCACCACCGCTAAGCTAAAGGCGGCTAATGTTGGGCTATAAAGGAACTACAGCACAGTCACATGACTTCACGTCACCACCGCTAAGCTAAAGGCGAATAATGTTGGGCTATAAAGGAACGACAGCACGGTCACATGACTTCACGTCACCACCGCTAAGCTAAAGGCGGCTAATGTTGGGCTATAAAGGAACTACAGCACGGTCACATGACTTCACGTCACCACCGCTAAGCTAAAGGCGGCTAATGTTGGGCTATAAAGGAACTACAGCACGGTCACATGACTTCAGGTCACCACCGCTGAGCTACAGGCGGCTAATGTTGGCCGTGATGATGTTTAGTCGACTCATTTAGACACTTGTTAGCACGTATAAGAACAAACGTTTAAAATCTCTCCAGCTTGTGTTAACCACAGACTTTATTTCAGGCTTCTAACCAAAAAAACATTTTAAAAACCATTGACATCAAGACGAGGAAACAAGAAGTGCTGAAATGCTGACTCATGTAAAGGTTTAGGAATCATTCCTGCACCACTACATCCATTGAATAGCTTATTTTTTCTGGACAAGGCAACATGCTTAAACTTAATAGCAAAGGCTAACCCTAACCCTATGTAAGGCATTAAGAGAGTCTTTTTAGCCACTCAAAATGTTTTTTACTGAGTTATCCAATGAAAGTTTGTGTGTGTTTAGCTTGAAGAGGGTACAAAGTGTCCTCTTGGTCCCCAACATGTTTTTAAAGGACAGTATCCTGGTGTGTGTGTGGGTTGCTGGCGTCTCCACTGATTGCAGCGGGGGAAGCAGCGGCACGTATGCAGCTTCTCCTGAATGTCTTTGAGCGCACCTCCTCTCACTCCTCTATTGTTCCTGTGAGATAAATTGGAGCCATTGTCATCTACAGAGAAAAGGCATTAATTGAAGGTTTTCGTGCTGTAGCTTTAACTGCAACACACACACACACACACACACACACACACACACACACACACACACACACACACACACACACACACTTCAAAGTAATTAAACACATTAACACTTCAAGCAGAAGCAGAAAAAGGAGAAGCTCTCTTTTGTGTACATTTGCTTCCATTTATCACCCCGGACTGAGGCACGAGGGGTTTAGCATATCTCTGCGACTGAAGTGGTAGAGCAGAAAAGAGGAAGGGGGAAGACGAGGAGGAGAGAGCCAATATGACTGGGCTCTTTACTCTTGTCGACAGCGTAAAATGTCAGACACTCATCTGGAAATTATTTCCATTTCATACCACTGACATCTTCCCGACCGGGGACTCTGAAATCTAATTAGTTTGACCGGAAAATGGTGACCAAGGTAGCGTAGTGTATTATGCAGAGAGAGAGGCAGTGAGGGCGAGCGAGGGTCCCCGGGGTTAACTGGAACTCAGGAGTGCAGATAAGGGCTACAGGGGGGAAAAACTCAGGAGGGATACTCCATTTTAAATAGCCCTGACTAATAGAGGCAACCTTGAATTCAGCGTTACGGCCCTCAGACAGCACCTCGCCGAGGGGAGGCTTCAGAGCTGCAGAGATAGCATTTCCTCCTCCAGGGGTTTACCCTAGAACTTTAAAAACTTCCCTTAAATACTGATGAGAAATCAATGGTACTGATGCTGCAGCTGAAACCCTCTATGGTTCATGAAACAACACAGACAACCACCAAACACACGTTGATTTAGGGTTAGGGTTAGGGTTAGGGTTAGGGTTAGGGTTTGGGTTAGGTTTTGGGTTAGGGTTAGGGTTTGGCAACTCAAACAGTTGGGAAAGGTTACAAAAAGTCCAGTGTCTTACATTTCAGTCCTACATCCCAATCTCAGCACCGTTATTATTTTGTGGGGAATGTAAAAGGCTTCAAAGGTTTGCATTGTATCAGAATCAGACGTCCAACATCTTGGAAACCTGCATCATAAGATCTATTGGAGATAAAAGGGCAAAATAAAAGAGTACAATCAAAACCCAAACAAATGAGATCAAGAAGCAGGCATTGATAACATGAAAATCAAATGGTATAAAAACAAGTGGGAGCATTATCACAAGCATGTGAACATTATAAATGAGGATAGTAGAAGTTGGTTATAAAATGATTAAACAGTGTGCTAGGCAGTGAAATAGCAGCCAGCTTTAATAATATCAATATTGGTTGAGCATTTGAAGTAATTGTCGAATATGGACGTCATTCTTTCGGCTACATGGATGCTAGGTCAGGGTTCTTGCTTTTGTTCTTCACTCACCATTGGTATGGGTTGTTAAAGCACTGATAAGAAGGAGATACTAAATGCAGTGATGCGGCAAACATAGCATTATTAAGACCTTGCAACTTGGCCGAAATACAAAGAAAGCCTTTCAATAGTTTGACTTTATAAAAGCTAATGATCTTGCAGGATTCTTGTCAGCTCATCCAATTAAGAGGTTGCCTCTAAAACAGCTCTTACATCGAATGAGTCTTTATTTGTGAAATATTAAAACAACCTTTGGTAATGGTCTTTGGTATATGGGAATGTTACATATGTGAAAGCAGCATAAGGGGTTCTTTCAACCGTGGTTAACAAAGCGATGTTGCTACCCACATGGAGGTCAACTCCCAAAAGATCCCCCAAGGATGCTGCGCTCAAAGGAAAAGATATGCGTTTACATAAAATTAGATCTTACGAAGCAATACATCAATGTCTGTATTTTGTTCTTGACGTGACAACGTTTTTACATCACGCTGTGCTTCAGTCACTAATGAGAGTCCGTGGCAGTAAAAAGCCGCTTCATCAGCATCTGATCATCTCGTATATCTGCTTTGATGAAGCTCAGGGCTGGAGGTGAGTGGTCATGCACACCACCACAGGAAGACCTTATTAGTCAAAATCGTTATTGATCTTACATGCCGGCCACAACCCACCCTAACCGCCCAAACTCTTCCCCCTCGTCACGCTCGCCAATTAGCCTCATCTCAAACCAGAGCCAATTAGTTCTTGTTCTTAATTAGGACGAACACGACCCCCGTCAGCTTAGCACTAAATCCTCTGATTAAGCTACAAATGGCTGTGAGCAGGGTCGAGCTCCAGTCAACCCCCCATTCTGTTTTTTAAAACCGTCGAGTCAAATGTCAAGAGCATATTGAGGAATCTTCCAGAAGTCAGCCCTTTGTTTTTCAAGTTAAATACAGACATGCTACACACTTAACAAATCTGTGTTTGTCTTGATCAATCTACTGTCATGAAACCACACCTCCTGCTTTAGTTAACACTTATTTTTGACCTCTAGTTTATCAAAGGACATGTTTTTTTTTCCTGCCGTGTGCAACGTCTCTAGTATACCCTAGTCCTCGTTGCTTTGTTGGTTGGCTTTTCTTCTGATCGGTGTAATGTTGCCGTGGAGGAAACTTTGAACTTCTAGGTTGCTGTTGATCTTCCCTTAAAGCAGCTTAACTTACAGCGCTATACAAGTCACATGTATTATTATTATTATTATTATTATGATCTGCGTTTGTTGGTCAAGATTGCTCATTTCCCGAAGGTTTTCCTCACAGTAAATATTGCGACTACAAGATATTGTGGGACAAAGGATGGTCCAGTGTATCCTGAGCTAAGGGAGATGATAATGGAAGCATTGAAGGTCCTTTCTTATCATCTAGAGCAGGGGTGTCAAACTCAAGGCCCGGGGGCCAAATCCGGCCCGCGACTTAATTTGATGTGGCCCTGCAAGAGCTTGCAAATAATATAATACGTTTGTTATACGGTTACATGCCGCTTTACAGAATCACGTTGCCAATAAACTACATGTCCCACAATGCATCTCATTTTGTGACATGCGCACTGAAGAGACTTGCAATTATTTGCCCTGGACTTCTGCTTTCAGACGTAGTTAATTATGAAGTTATTACCCCATCCGATAATAATCCAATGCAGAGGCAATAATGTAATATAATACATTATGTTATATATATTATATATTGATATAGTCTTAAAGTTACAACTGGCCCTTTGATTGCAACCATAATGCTGACGTGGCCCGACATGAAATTGAGTTTGACACCCCTGGTCTAGAGAATCCAAACAGTTCTTATCATGGCGGACACTTTGAGTTTACTCCATTAGGAACACTCCTGACTAAAATTGACAATTCGACCTCAACCCTAGTTTTTTGACCGCAGCGTAATACCACTGAAAAAGTGGAAAGAACTAAAGAAAACTAGTGTGAGAGAAAGTGGAAAAAGTCCAAAAACATACTTTTTTATTGCATTGTGTATGCATTTCCTCATTTATCAGATTTGCACTTTTCTAGTGTACATATTTGTGACATAACTTGCAAGCTTTCAGTAGAAATGAGGCATGAAGCAGACAATTCAACCGCATCGCTGGTTTGTTGACCGCAGCGTAATACCACTTGGAAAACATGCAAAAGGGGTAAGAACTAAAGAAAACTAGTGTGAGAAAGAGGTCAAATACATACTTTTTTCTTACATTCTTTATATGCATGCATTTGAGTTTGCATACGCGCCATATTGAGACATTACTTGCATGCTTTCAGAGTAGATGAGGCGTGAAGCAGACAGGTTGAACTGAAGCATCATTTAGATCAGATCGTGCAGGAGAGACTGAACAGAAGGTGAGCTCCATGTTTATCTCCTCGTGTTCTCGTAAACATAACCTGCTCGAAATGGCTCCCCTGAGGAAGGCGCTTTAGTGTCAGAGAGCTCGTACAGTATAAGTGACAAAACACAAACAGACAGAGTGGGGAGTGTTGCGGGAGGAACATCTGTGAATGAACTCCGCACAAAGAGGACTGACACTCAGAAAATAAAACGTAAGAGGCTTGATGTGACACAATTTCTACGCTTTAGATGGATTCCAAAGCCCTTTCAAAGTACATTTCCTTCAGAATCAGCCAGTTCTTTTCTCTGATTGAGGTGTTTACCGGAGGCTTTTTTTTATTCTGAGTAATATAACTGCTGACGGAATGAGAGGGAAAGCATGGGCTGATAGATGTGCTCACTGGCTCGGAAACTAGGGCTGTGTTTACGCCTATTTGTTGATATTGTGCTTTAGTGGCGCATAATCCCAGACAAATTTTCAATTAAAGTGGACCTATCATGCTATATTTGAATAATATATTGTAGGACCATACCTATATAAGGCATATTTATACTTTTTATTTTTCAAAATACCAAACAGATCATGCATTTTAGCCATTCCTCATTTCGCTCAATCTAACACTGTCTTTTCCTCATGGGCTGATTCTGTGAGAACAGCACCACCTACAGGCCTGGCATATGTACTACAGCGTCTCCAGCGCTTTCCAACGGCAATGTCCGTGGCTGTCTCCTCCTGATTGGTGGAGTTGGCCCAATAGCCGTAGCCCCACTTCTGTGACATCATAGAAGCGTTCAAATCTGGATCAGTCTGTATCAGATCCGTTGCAGCCCCTTTTTAAGAGATTTGGGTATGGAGGAAAATAGAGAGGGTTGTGTTTTCTGACACTTGGTGAGTTCCCTAGAACACCGGGGACACATATTCATGTTTACAAGACGTAAAAAGTGCATTTTGCATGATAGGTCTCCTTTAAATTAGCACAGACCAGTTGTCACACAGGAAGCCTGGAGCTCTTCTGGCCCCGGGGAATCGGAGGGCCTCAGGTCAGTCTGGAGCATTGCCTGGGATAATAACAAGGGACACAGAAGGCGAAACTCCAGGGGTTATCCGACCAGTAGCTTTTAAGCTGTTCGTGCAGTGGACACAGAAATGGACGGACATCCTTTTCTGTTCAATGCTCTCAAACTGAAGCTGTTTTAGCTCTCATGCTGATTATCAATGGGATACATTGTCCAGTGTATCCTAAGCTGAAGGAGATGATAAAGGAAGCATTGAAGCTCCTTCCTTATCGTCTATAATCCAAACAGCTCTAATCATGGCTGACACTTGGCAAAATTGACAATTTGAACGCAACCGTAGTTTGTTGACGGCAGCGTATTAACATTTAAAAAATGTGCAAAAGGGGAAAGAACTGTAGAAAAAAAATGTGTTTGTGTCTCACACTGAAGCTGATTTCACTCTCATTTGGATTATCAATGGGATAAATTGTTGCGATTTGTTGAGGGAGAAAGGATTACCAGAACCTCTGTGTTTCATCATTTTATAACAAGTGTAGGTGACACTCGTACTGTTTCCTGATTGGCTGATGCTTTTATTCGCTTAGGACAAATCTACTGCAATCAGGAAAGTGCAATCACAATATGATATAAGGTTATTTAAAAATACAAAAGGGAGTTTAAGAGGACATATGCTCATTGTCAGGATGATATTTGTATGTAGTGTCTCTACTTTAAAGAGTCCTCTCCTGCTGATGTTCAGGTGTATATCAGAATGTAGTGTCTCTACTTTAAAGAGTTCTCTCCTGCTGATGTTCAGGTGTATATCAGTATGTAGTGTCTCTACTTTAAAGAGTCCTCTCCCGCTGATGTTCAGTTGTATATCAGTATGTAGTGTCTCTACTTTAAAGAGTCCTCTCCTGCTGATGTTCAGGTGTATATCAGTATGTAGTGTCTCTACTTTAAAGAGTCCTCTCCTGCTGATGTTCAGGTGTATATCAGTATGTAGTGTCTCTACTTTAAAGAGTCCTATCCTGCTGATGTTCAGGTGTATATCAGTATGTAGTGTCTCTACTTTAAGGAGTCCTCTCCTGCTGATGTTCAGGTGTATATCAGTATGTAGTGTCTCTACTTTAAAGAGTCCTCTCCTGCTGATGTTCAGATGTATATCAGTATGTAGTGTCTCTACTTTAAAGAGTCCTCTCCTGCTGATGTTCAGGTGTATATCAGTATGTAGTGTCTCTACTTTAAAGAGTCCTCTCCTGCTGATGTTCAGGTGTATATCAGTATGTAGTGTCTCTACTTTAAAGAGTCCTCTCCTGCTGATGTTCAGGTGTATATCAGTATGTAGTGTCTCTACTTTAAAGAGTGCTCTCCTGCTGATGTTCAGGTGTATATCAGTATGTAGTGTCTCTACTTTAAAGAGTGCTCTCCTGCTGATGTTCAGGTGTATATCAGTATGTAGTGTCTCTACTGGGACATGTCTCCATGCTTTAATGTTCAAAAAGCTATTTATTGTTCTCATGCTGTCTGTGCTGCAGCACCTCTTTTCACCCTCTGTCTGAAACCAGAGCCCAGTGTGCCCTGATTGGTTAGCCGGCCAAGAATATTATTTAATATCTTAGCAATTTTAAATAGCTGTCACAAAAACATATATATATATATATAATTAACATTGTTTTTGCTGGGACACCAAATGTAACCACAATTCTGAAATGACCCATATGGATTACTTGTCAACATTACTCCAACTTCCCTTGACAGAGAATGTTCGATGTATTTTCAGAAACTTGCTTCTAGAACAGCTTGTGGCCAAACCAGAGGCATTTAGACACAAAGTCAGGGGTCAGAGGTCACAGCAGTAGTTGGACTGCCAAGTCTTTTCTCTTCTGTTGTCGTCTCGGTGAGTTTAGTTTGCAGATTGTTCAGCCGTGCCGCTCTATAAGCCTCCTGCTGACACCACGCTCAGAGGCAAAGCACTTATTAAACAGCCGCTCTGAACTCAGCAGCCGCTCACACATGACTTAACATTTCTGCAAGCACCTTGCTTTTTTGCATGGGAAGTGCTTAAAAACTAAAATCCAGCGGCGGCCGTGAGAATGTGTGGGTGGGGGGGGGGGGGGAGTCGCCGCTACTCAGCACTCCCCGGGATTAAACTGTACACATCAACTCCGCAAACAGGCAGAAAAGCCGACTTTAGCTGGAAAAAAGGAGGCAATGAATTTAAATTATGCATGAAGCAGAGGGCATTTTGGGAAATAAGCGCCATTCCTCGTGAGGACCCGGCACCCACCTTCCATAAGCCCCCAGCCTCGGGTATCAACGAATGATCTAATGTCACGCACAGAAGAAAGGTTACTTTCTGCATACGCATTGATATTTCTGCTTCCATCTCTGACCTTTTGCTATTCAAAGCTGTGATTCTTTAAATGCGAACTCAGCCCTGCGTCTCTTTGTCTGTCGGTTTCTGTCTGTCTCCAGGGCGCCGGCATTAAAGGTAAAAAGAAAGGGGAGAAAGGGAGGAATCAGTATCAAAAAAATCCATTGATATTAGAAAATAGACACATGTGGAATCCTCTGTTTCTGTCATGTTGAGGAAAAAACAGCTGCAGTGTTATTTTTGCCTTAATTGGCTGTTTGTGCCACATAATTACCGCTTTAGTTCCTTCCTTCTTTAAATCAGCTGATCCTGTTTCACGCTCAGCGCCCCGTGTTTGATATGTGGTTTCCGTCTTTCAGCGACAAATCAAGCAAACGTTCCTGGCATTTTGCGAACTATTACTGACTTTAAAAATACGCACTGAGCTTTAATTAATTTCCTTCTAATTGAGAGCTGTGTGTGTGGATATAGGGATCAGAATCAGAAACGGGTTTATTGCCAGGTAGGTTCACACATACGAGGAATTTGACTCTAAAGTCAGTATTAATCATTATCACCAGCTCCTGCCAAGCAGCTGAACTGGCAGGTGTGTCGGATGTTAGGAAGGATCAAAACAACATTACAGAGGTCTTTACACACTGAAATACAAATGTTTACCCGTCTAACCTCTACCAGTCTTCTGAAAAACAGTACAGTTAACTTTATTATCTCAAAGGAAATTGCCCCCAGAAAACACAATCAAAGTGCAAACAAGCATCAAAACAGACACAACACAAATATACCCAAAGCGGGGGGGAAACAATCAAATAAAAGACAGAAAACGCTTCTGGGCATTTCAACTCCTGACACTAAACACCTGGAACAGAGTAACATTAGTTTATCCCATTAGTTTGAAGCCTCGAGTTTGGTATTTTAACCGTCGCCATCTTGCTTTTTAGAAACCAAATGTACAACCAAATGCTGGAAAAGACGTTTTGTTGGCAACTTTAAAGAAGTCAAAACACTGTCAATCAAACAGTAGCCCCGCCTTAAAGCATAACCTCCTGTCAAGTGTTACCATTAATTACAAAATAAATATGCTGTATGTAATTATAATAATTGACTGACATAACGAATTAAGCTATAAGTAGGGTCATTTTCTCGTAGACGTCGATATAAGTGACTGCAACCATTTGTCGCCCCCTGCTGGATATAAGAGAGAATGCAGGTTTAAAGCACTTCCGCATAGCTTCACCTAACGTTAAACATTACACGTCATTTTGTTAAACGCTTTTATTCAAAGCGACTAACATACATTCAGTACTGTGGACAATCCCCACAAGAACAATTTGGGGTGAAGCGTCTCAGGTTCACAATGACATGCTGACTGCAGTGGGACTCGAACTTGCTACACCCTGATTCGAAGTCCAGCACTCTATCCATTGAGCCACAGCCGTTTCACTACAAAAAAATGCAATAGAGTAGAGCTTGTTCTGTAAAGGAGTCACAACATTTGGGACGACTGTTCGGTCGATTTTCCATCGGAAGGATTGGGTTATCCCATTAGTAAATACCACAACGACTTCATCTCGATTTTCCCCCTTATCTGTTTTATTTTATATTTATTATTATTATGTGCAATGCCTTGTTTTAACATGCTTCTGTGATAAAAATGTCCCAAATTCAGATCAATAAAGTAAATCTTATGTTCTGTCTCTTCCACGTTACTCATACTGGATAACATACTGTAAAAAACAATGACTAAGAAATAATAAATAGTTGCCACTTCCTGGTTGAACTCTACACACCGACTTCATCTCCATTTCCCACCTTCTCTGTTTTATTTTCTATTTGAAGATCTGTATATGTTCACGTTACTCATCCTTTCTTTGTATCTCTGTGTTTCCAGACCTCAGGCCTCTCCCCGACGTGGCGATGACCGGTAACTGCACCCACGAATGCACCGAGTTCGGCCACTCTGACTCCTGCTGGATGCCGGGCGGCGAGCCTTCCCCCACTCGCAAGGTGTCCCTGAATGCCCCCTCCAAGGTTTCCACCTTCGTGCCTTACCAGGAAATGGAGGGGCAGGAGCAGCTGATGGCCAACGGCAGCCCCAAGCCTCTGACGGAGGACCGTGGGACGGGTACTGGAGGTTCTGGAGGTGGATCCAAAGTGGCCAACATGCGGTTCATGACCCCCTACAGCAGTGCCTACTCTGGAGACCCGTCCGGAAAAGACTGTGAGCGCGAAGACATCCCGTTGAGCCAGGCGGTCGAGTTTCACTCCGCCACGACTCCAACCGGCCAGACCTCCAAGAGGGAAATCTACCTGTGAGGGGCGAAGAGTTCCACGTTAAAACCACCTCCCTACGTGTAACCGGTCTGGTGTGACGCCACATTTATCTATGCGTTGTGTCAAATAAAACGACAGGATTTATTATCTGTGCAAAACAGAATATAATAATTACAGCAGGAAATGGCTTCACCAGCTTTTCTACATCGACACCTCTCCTGAAGCCGACTCAGGAAGCATACACAACATTCTAAATAATTAAATTAACATATTTAACACAGGGGTGTCCAAACTACGGCCCGGGGGCCAAATGGGGACCATTGAATCGGCCCTTAGCAAATTGAAAAAGTATAATGGAATATGGGCCACAAATGAAACGTGTGCTTGTCTTATATTGTACTTCTTAAATATACATTTGGAAACATTTTCTAACATATACAACAAGCTTGAAATAGACCCTTCCTATTCCTCCTTATTATAATCGATCTGAGGCTTCTGTTTTAAGGGATGAGCTGCCAACACTCACGAGCATCCTTTACCGACATTTGATTGATTTTGTTAACTTATAACTGAACTTATGAGGCGATACACCTCTAGTGAGTGGCCCAGCCCTTCTGTATGTGGCCCTCGGTGAAAAAAGATTGGACGCCCCTGCTTGAACAGATATACATTTATCCATGGTGGCAAATTCGTTTTTTTTTTGTTGTAAATTAATATATAAAAATAAACAATTTACAATTACACATCACAACGCAGAGATAATTGTGACGTCAAACCAGATCGGTTACATTCACCTGATTTTCCCCCGTCGCTGCTCGCAAAAACCACAAGTCCCGCCCCCTCACCTTCGCCCCCTGTGCCTAAAATACTACCAACGCCCCTTTCTTCCTTTTTATAACTGCATCCACCAGACAAGGCTTTAGACCCTCGCCCACCTCCACCCACTGCCTCCTCCACCCTCCTCTAGAAACCAATCAAATGTAAAATAGAATGAAATCAATCGAAGCAAAACACGCGGCGACTGCTGCTGCGGAAGGAATGTAAACTACGCCACATCGTTGTGATAATTTAATGGGAAACTATTTAGCTACTCACGTATTTGAGTTGGATTTTTGTGCGTTGCTTTAGGCTTTGTTGCTGTGTTGGAACAGAAAAATAAAAAACACCTTCGGGGAGGAGAAGGAAAGAACTGTTTGTAAATCCTACTTAAGTATACTCTGTAATGCTATCTATCCTGAATATCTTTTTGGATTTGTTTGATTTGTTTTTTTGTTTTTTTTTCTCTGTCGTCTCCGAAGCCTCCGGGAAATACATTTTTCCGAGCCGTGTTGCATCAAATCAACCAGGCTCGGTTTTTATCAGGAACAGCTTGTCGTCAACATAAGACGTTTGTAGGAACGCAGCTGTTTTCTAACCTCCGGAGTTGCAGTTTTTTCAGGTCTGTTAATGTTTTTCTTTTTGCTGTGAAGAGGTCTTTTTTCAGTGTACAGAGCTGTAAATACTACGAACAGTGACAGAGGGAACTGCTGTGGCTGTGAGCGTGGATCTGGTCTGCAGAGCTTCATGTAACTTCCGATTGATGGACTGAAACTTCTGCATGTACAGAGGAACGACGCCTCCCACTGCAGGAACCCTCGACTCTTGAGCATCACCGACGGTGCCGAGTTACAAACACAAGACTCTTTATTTTAAAACGCTCTACAACTTTACTACTCGGATCAATTAGGGTGAAAGAAGGGTCGAAACCATGCGCACCGATATCAAACCATTCATAGCCGAACGAAGCCAGGGGATCGGTCAAAGCTGAGTACATATTGTATTATTAATGCTCTTGTCAGTAGTATACCATGAAAGCAAAACCAAACATGTGTGTGAAGGTTAACTTTATTGACACGGAAAGCTATCCAAAAAAAAAGTCACATTCGAAACATGTATTTTGGTTTTCTCTGTATAAAAATATCCTTCATTTATCAATATTTCAACTTTTTCCACCTACAGTATGAGTACCTTGTAAAAATATGTCAAACAAACTTTCACATGTGGGACGTTTAAAAGTTTTTATATAGCTATGTCTTTAGGCTGAGTGATCGTTGTGGAGATGAAATTAAAAATAGTCTATCAAGAAAAAGTGAATTGGCCAGTTTTTTGTTTGATCCATCGTGTGTACGTTTTGAGGTCAATCCGAACCGTCAGACAGTAATTGGCTCTTTGTTCATCGATGTGTTTTCTTTTTCATTTTCGAATCACCCTAACCTGCATGTCTTTGGGTTGATAGAGTTACTGTGCAATGGTG
Source organism: Notothenia rossii (assembly GCF_949606895.1). Classification (NCBI taxonomy): domain Eukaryota; kingdom Metazoa; phylum Chordata; class Actinopteri; order Perciformes; family Nototheniidae; genus Notothenia; species Notothenia rossii. Next base: position 91,090,327 of record NC_136901.1, read on the forward strand.
ACTTATCAATTAGCGATGAATCAATTATAACCTTCAATGCAAAGGTTTTCTTAGAGCCTGGAAATGAGTGGAACATAATGTAATGGTGCGCTGCTAGCAGATTGGTTTAGAGGTCATTTAATTCAAAAGGGTTCATCCTCTGAGGAGCAGAAATGTCCGCGGGCATGCTGATGATTTCCTTTGGGTATTTGAGTGAAAGCCGAAGCGTCAAATTAAGAAAGATCAGGGTCTTTTCATCCTCTGGGAAACGTGAATATTAACCGTTAATGTAACTACAACCTGCCCCGTTTCCACGGAGATACTGAACCTGGTTAAGGACCAAATGATAAGTCAATATGTCTCAGCAAGCTTAAGTTTAGAAATGTGCGCTAGAGGCAGGAGCATCAGCCCAACATTTTGTATTTGAATCCTTTGAGGAATATGAATGATCAGATTTATTGTTATTAAAAAATGCGCATAAGTTATGAGTTTGGATTTTTTCTCCAATTTGTTTTGGACATACTGAACCTGGTAGACGATCAAACCAAAGTCGAATTTCAGTTTGAGTTATTCTGATGGTGCGGCTAGATTAAATGTCTCACCCTCTGTACAGAGCCAATCGTTAAAATATCTTACCCTAACCCTTAAAACACATAATCACATAACCATTGCTAGAACACAAAGACTTAGTAAGTAAATACACAAAAGAGGTGTTAAACTGTCTGTTGTGGTTTCAGCAGTGAGTCTCAATCCACCTCTGCACAGCTGTGGTGTGTGAGAGAGTGTGTGTTTGTGGAAAGTACGTTTCCCTGCTGTGTTTTCGAGCCTGAAGGAAGATCTCTCTGGTCAGCGTTGCCTCTCGTTAGTTCCCACCTCTGTACCCCCTCAGTGTGAGGCCAAGCAATTTGGCATTTAGCAGAAGTATTTATTAAACCTGTTAGCGAGGGGGGGGGGGGGGTGGTGGAGCTGCAGGATTAATAACACCTGAACATGCTTCAGTCCACCAACACCCGCCACAGAAAGCATGATTACAACCCGAGGCTCTGCACATTACCGCCGATCATTTGCGCCGGTGAAAGCGGGAGGAAGTTCATTCGTTCTGAGCCCCGTGTTAATGGGTAATGGGAGGGTTTCACCCGTAGTGATGCACACAAGCTGGGGCTCGATGGATGAAAGGAAAACGCACAGTGAGAGACGGAGCGGAACAAAATCTCCCTAACAAGTCTCACCGTCTCACACTGAGTCCTGAAGCCTTCAAAGAAAGTGAGAAATCAAGGAGATAACTTCCCCTGTGTGTGAAGAGTAGGAACGTTTTATATTGTGCATTAGTGTCAGTATGTGTTCTAACCTTAGGGTCTGGGTCACATGCAATGCTCTTAAAGGTCACCTATTGTGCAAAATCCACTTCTTCATGTCTCTCCTATATCAACATGTGTCCCCTCTTCCTCATGTCTCTTCTACATCAACATGTGTCCCCTCTTCTTCATGTCTCTTCTACATCAACATGTGTCCCCTCTTCTCCATGTCTCTTCTACATCAACATGTGTCCCCTCTTCTCCATGTCTCTTCTACATCAACATGTGTCCCCTCTTCTCCATGTCTCTTCTACATCAACATGTGTCCCCTCTTCTCCATGTCTCTTCTACATCAACATGTGTCCCCTCTTCTTGATGTCTCTTCTACATCAACATGTGTCCCCTCTTCTTCATGTCTCTTCTACATCAACATGTGTCCCCTCTTCTTCATGTCTCTCCTACATCAACATGTGTCCCCTCTTCTTCATGTCTCTTCTACATCAACATGTGTCCCCTCTTCTTCATGTCTCTTCTACATCAACATGTGTCCCCTCTTCTTCATGTCTCTTCTACATCAACATGTGTCCCCTCTTCTCCATATCTCTTCTAAATCAACATGTGTCCCCTCTTCTTCATGTCTCTTCTACATCAACATGTGTCCCCTCTTCTCCATGTCTCTTCTACATCAACATGTGTCCCCTCTTCTCCATGTCTCTTCTACATCAACATGTGTCCCCTCTTCTCCATGTCTCTTCTACATCAACATGTGTCCCCTCTTCTCCATGTCTCTTCTACATCAACATGTGTCCCCTCTTCTTGATGTCTCTTCTACATCAACATGTGTCCCCTCTTCTTCATGTCTCTTCTACATCAACATGTGTCCCCTCTTCTTCATGTCTCTCCTACATCAACATGTGTCCCCTCTTCTTCATGTCTCTTCTACATCAACATGTGTCCCCTCTTCTTCATGTCTCTTCTACATCAACATGTGTCCCCTCTTCTTCATGTCTCTTCTACATCAACATGTGTCCCCTCTTCTCCATATCTCTTCTAAATCAACATGTGTCCCCTCTTCTTCATGTCTCTTCTACATCAACATGTGTCCCCTCTTCTTCATGTCTCTTCTACATCAACATGTGTCCCCTCTTCTTCATGTCTCTTCTACATCAACATGTGTCCCCTCTTCTTCATGTCTCTTCTACATCAACATGTGTCCCCTCTTCTTCACGTCTCTTCTTCATCAACATGTGTCCCCTCTTCTTCATGTCTCTTCTACATCAACATGTGTCCCCTCTTCTCCATATCTCTTCTAAATCAACATGTGTCCCCTCTTCTTCATGTCTCTTCTACATCAACATGTGTCCCCTCTTCTTCACGTCTCTTCTTCATCAACATGTGTCCCCTCTTCTCCATATCTCTTCTAAATCAACATGTGTCCCCTCTTCTTCATGTCTCTTCTACATCAACATGTGTCCCCTCTTCTTCATGTCTCTCCTACATCAACATGTGTCCCCTCTTCTCCATATCTCTTCTAAATCAACATGTGTCCCCTCTTCTTCATGTCTCTTCTACATCAACATGTGTCCCCTCTTCTTCATGTCTCTTCTACATCAACATGTGTTCCCTCCTCTTCATGTCTCTTCTACATCAACATGTGTCCCCTCTTCTCCATGTCTCTTCTACATCAACATGTGTCCCCTCTTCCTCATGTCTCTTCTACATCAACATGTGTCCCCTCTTCTTCATGTCTCTTCTACATCAACATGTGTCCCCTCTTCTTCATGTCTCTTCTACATCAACATGTGTCCCCTCTTCTTGATGTCTCTTCTACATCAACATGTGTCCTCTCTTCTTCATGTCTCTTCTACATCAACATGTGTCCCCTCTTCTTCATGTCTCTTCTACATCAAAATGTGTCCTCTCTTCTTCATGTCTCTTCTACATCAAAATGTGTCCCCTCTTCTTCATGTCTCTTCTACATCAACATGTGTCCCCTCTGTGGAAAGAGACTCTGAAAGTTTCAGGAACAAAGATTCTCTCTCTTTTTGATCCATTTCTATAAAAACCTGTCTGAAAATGAGCTGATCAGAGTTTGGCCACTTTGTGATGTCATAACGATGTTTTGTCTTGTGTAACCATTAGCCAATCAGCAACCAAGGTAACCCCCCCCCCCCCCCCCCCCCCCCCCCCTTATCACCTGAATCTCCTCCTAGAGCTCCATTGAGTTCTTTGTAACCAAATCTCTCTCAAAGGGGCGTGGGGAGGGGCTCCTTATTTTCATCTAAAGTATCAGACAGAGAATCAGCACTTTGGAAACTGGGCTGAAACAGAGGGGATTATGGGTAATGCTGCAATGATCTGTTTGGTGTTTCAGCCAATCAGAGACAGGTTCTATATATATCTGAGACCTGTAATATATTGATGAGAAAGAGAGTATAATGGGGACCTTTAAATAACTAATGTCCACCTTAGAAATGTTGGAACTCCACATCCATTTGTTTAAGTTACAAAATGAAACCTAGAAGTCTGGCGTCCCTCCTCTGCTTCGTTCCCACTAATGAATTCATTTCTAGAAAACATCCTGAAACAAAGAACCGTGGGAACAAGTGGGATTATCTCTCGACGGCTGAATATGAGACTAAATGACTTTGTTTTCTGCAGCGTTGTGTGTGAACATCCACCTCCAGAATCACAGAGGGAACATCAAAGCAGCGCCGGCGGGCAGCAACGCCTTCGAAGTTTAAACACGCTGCTAAACACGGGTCGCAGTGTCTCTTTTATTAGGCAAACAACCGCCTTAGTGAGCCAATCGGACCCCTTTAATTGGCTTTGCTTTTGAACCTGCATACATTTGTTCTGGCACGTGCACAGGATGTTGGAGGGGAAGGGGCTCAAATGCAAAACATATCACATTTGTTAATAATTTAAAGAAAATATGCCTGGAATGCCTATTTTTGGTGACAGAGTTAAAGGAATATTGAATAATGTTTGTATTTACAGGAGTTTATGAAATGCAAAGTCATTCATTGTATTTTAGTCAACCCTCCTCACATGAGCTCAACTCTTACTTAACCCTCAGGCTGATGGAAGCTCTGTGCTGCCGACAGATGCACTTTCTCTTCTTCATTTATTTACCGCGATTCACCAATTAGGGAGTCCTTCTGTTTCAGCTTTCAGTGAGCAGGCCTTCACACACACACACACACACACACACACACACACACACACACACACACACACACACACACACACACACACACACACACACACACACACACACACACACACACACACACACATACCATTTATGCATCACTTCAGGGGACATTACATTGACGTACATGCATTTCCTGGAGACTTATCCTAACCTTAACAATAACCAACACATGCCTAACCCTAACCCTTACCCTTAACCTTACCCTAACCCTAACCCTAAACCTAACCAAGTCTTCACCCTAAAATGAATGATTCCTCATGGGGACCTCCAATTTGTCCCCATAAGGTAAGCGAGTCCCCACACGTGATTATGTAAACAGATTTAGGTCCCCACAAGTATAGTAATGCTATGCCTCACACACACACACACACACACACACACACACACACACACACACACACACACACACACACACCCACACTCACACTTAGAACAAAGTGACTGTTGTTACACAGAGTTTCTGTTTTAAAAAACGTTTGTGTTGTTAACCCTTTTTGAACTGGGTTACACAAAAACTGGAAATCTGGAAGTATAATATCTAGTCTGAATATGTCTCTACCCCTGATTTAAGACATAATAGCTTCAGAAGTAACACTGCAGTGAGATATCGGGTCTTCATCTTGTTAAGTCAAAAACATGGTATTTGAGTTGTATCTCAAATGAAACACATATTATTTTATACATTTAAAAAACTAACATCAGAAAACAGAACACTTTTGAACATGTGCGGCTTATATTGTAACACAACATTTCCTGATTCGGGTAAAATATAGTTACAAATGAGTTTTCCAGCTAATTACAAGATGTGATTTATCTAAATATCCCTTCTTATTTCAGACATCTTACCAAGCTAATGTTCACTTGTTCTAGTGAACACCTTGTTTTCATTATTGTTTGACGTGTTGTTGGAGCAGTATTTTTTCCAGTGCTTGTGCTAAAAAAGAACATTATAAATTATATTTGACAAAAAGGGTCCTTCTTCTATAGCAGGCCAATGGGCGAACGCCCCCTTTAGGGTCCATCTGTGGACTCGCCTATTTGTTCTTGACGTACGGAGCCTTGACAGAGGGGGTGTGTCTCGATTCAAAAGACGATTTGTCCGCTCTCAAGGTGGTTTGATTCATGGTCGTCCTATCTGCCTGTTCAGAAAGCTCACAGTCACAGTGGTCCCCAGCTCGTAAATCAGCCATCATTCACCCCAGCGTGTGACAGAGATCTAGAGTTCACCGTCACTCCCCTCCTGTGATTTAACGCCGGCGCTCAGAGGTCTTGATTGATTATTTACACACTCAGCTCGGAGGTCCACATCCACTCCTTCCTCCTTCCTTTTCCCATTGCCACGCTTCACCTTCAACTCCTGTTTTTCCTCTCCATAATGCTGCCAGGTGGACGCTGTGTTGAGCTGCGTTGGCTAGAGATAAAGGAGAGAGGTGCAGCGTCGGGTTAACCTCAACGCTTTGACTTCAATTAACCCCAGGAGAAGGGAAGCAACCTCTGTGACCTCTGTGACCTCTGTGACCTTTGGTGTTTCTGTTGACAGGTGTGTGTGTGTGTGTGTGTCTGTGTGTGTGTGTGTGTGTGTGTGTGTGTGTGTGTGTGTGTGTGTGTGTGTGTGTGTGTGTGTGTGTTTATTTTTGATAATACAGGTATGCAAGGGTTTTCAAAGTGTTCCGTGTAAAGTTCTTCTTCCCAGCCAACAACAAAAATAAGGAAATTAGTAACAGTGAGTAACTCGGCCAGAATACAGTAATATGGACGGTCAGCCATTTCAACCATACGATGCATTTGAATATGTGAACATGTGGTTAATAAATCAAATAAAACCAAATATAATAGTTGAATGAAGCTGAAAATTAGGATACAAATACAATTTGAGAGATATCAGGAACAATTTCGATAAAATACATATTTTTCAGTGAAAATGTGGGAAATTCTGCTCAATGGTTTAATTTATGGCTTAAAAAACAAATATACATTTGCAGTATTTCATGTGTACTCTGTCTACATGAAATACGAAGTGTATGCTTGGACATTATTAAAGTTATTTTGGTCTCCTTTCGCACCAACCTTTCTTACAGAGAACATTCAGTATGCATGTATTTTTGAAAGGTAAATATTCTGGAGAGAATTCAGTCGACAAAGATAGAAGAGAAAAAACTCACGGCTGCTCCTCCTCTCAATTAGTCGTCTGTAGATTTCTAAAGCTGCCTGAAGCTCTTCATGTTTCTAAACCTTCTCAAATATATTAAAGGGAAATGTTACTGATCAGATATCAGAGTGTTTGTCAGGATTGAGAGGAAAGTATTCACTCTAACAGGCAGTAACTTTACCTCTAATGTCATTTTGTATTTCTAAACACACAATTAACAATTAAAATGCAGTCCATTTGAAATGCTCCATTTGGAAAGGTACCATTTTGGTACTTATTTAATTAAATGTTCTAAAACACTTTAAAGACTTACAGATTTATAATTTGTGTTGGGGAAATATTTTCCAAAGCCCATGCCGTCCTGACTGAGCACAGGCACCTGTAACCTTAGCCGCGTTCACACCGCAGCACTTTTCCCACTTTAGTTCCGGTAAAGTTCCGAAATGTCGCGTTCACACCAAAAAGAGCCGGAACAAAAATTAGTTAATGAGAACCTTTTTACCCCCTTTTCCGTCCCTGCTAGAGAGCAGGGACTCTCATGCGGCTCTCTTGTGAGAAAAGAGCTATATTTCTGATTGGCTGGGCGGATTGCAAACCACGCCCCGTAAAACTCAAAAAAAGTTTTGTGAAGCCACCATTTTATTATCCTTGCATTAGCATTATTAGCATTAGCATTAGCCCAGCGCAGAAACGTAGAGAGACTAGCTTATGGCAACACAAAATAAAACATGGGAGCGGTGGAGACAAGGAGGTGTCGGCGTTCTGGCGATTTACTCGGAAGGCTTCAGTAGAAGCTGCTGGGAGTCCCAGCAGCTTCTACTGAAGCCAGTCCCCAACTCCGGGGACTTCCGGCCGGGGATTTTGGGCGGCAGTATAACGGTGAAGTTGTTTGCGGCCTGCCAGTAAACCCAAAGCTGAAGAAGAAGAAGTGACGTCAGCGGCTTCATTTGCCAAATCCTCCCTCAGGGACTTATTCCGGTGTGAACGCGATCTGTACTTAGTTCATCAGAACTAGAGAGTTCTGATGAACTAAGTTCTCATGAACCTTTATGGGAAAAGTACTGAGGTGTGAATGCACCTCTTGGCTGCTGTGCTCTCAGTGTTCTGTTTCCCTGTTCCTGCCTGTTGGCGTCAGCTGG
>NC_136901.1:91098305-91108305 GCF_949606895.1 Notothenia rossii
AGCAGCATAAGAAGACAGACAGGAAGTAAACACTAAAGGGAACAGCAGAAGAAGACATACAGGAAGTAAAGACTAAAGGGAACAGCAGAAGAAGACATACAGGAAGTAAATACTAAAGGGAACAGCAGAATAAGACATACAGGAAGTAAAGACTAAAGGGAACAGCAGAAGAAGACAGACAGGAAGTCAACACTAAAGGGAACAGCAGAAGAAGACATACAGGAAGTAAAGACTAAAGGGAACCGCAGAAGAAGACAGACAGGAAGTCAACACTAAAGGGAACAGCAGAAGAAGACATACAGGAAGTAAAGACTAAAGGGAACCGCAGAAGAAGACAGACAGGAAGTCAACACTAAAGGGAACATCAGAAGAAGACAGACAGGAAGTAAACACTAAAGGGAACAGCAGAAGAAGACATACAGGAAGTAAAGACTAAAGGGAACAGCAGAAGAAGAAAGACAGGAAGTCAACACTTAAGGGAACAGCAGAAGAAGACAGACAGGAAGTCAACACTAAAGGGAAAAGCAGAAGAAGACTGACACGACAGCTTTAAAATAAAAATGATTTGCATTACATTTGAAATTGAGGTAATCCAAAAGTATCAGAAAGTAGTCAGGTTACATTACTTTTGTATTTATATTTTTTAGATTAGGTTACTGATTACATTTCTTTACAGGTGACAAGTCACATTAACAGAATACCTTTTTAAGTAACTCTCCCCCCTGGTTATACTCCTCCGCATTTCCTCACAATTTGTCACTTTCCTCTCTTCGGTGGATTTTCTGGTCCGCTGTGATGGAAATGTTTGCAAAGTGTCTTCTCCGGCGGCTGGAGCTGGTCCGATTTCATTTCAATTCCCCGGAGCGTTATCATGCCGGTTACTTGTTTCATTTGTTTGCTTGTTAGGCATTTGTTTTTATATGATTTGCAATGTCCAAAACTGAGCTTATTTGCAGACAACAATGAATGTTCTGTCTACTAACAACTATTGTGTTGCTATCCAAGCCTCATTTATCACCTCTCTCGGTGCCACGGAGCTCCTCGCTGCCCAAAACTATTAGAAACCCAGAAATGAGCCTCACTGTCAGCACGAAAACACGTTGTGTATTATGACTCATAAATACACCATTCTGCTGCCACAAACACTCACTGCAGCACCAAATGTGGATTTATCCGTTGCATGAAATAGTCCCTGACATTAACTTCATTTGATATTATTAATCACTACCGGCTACCGGCCTCTTAAACAAGGCCCGGCCCCCCCACTGACACTTTACCTCAGCCACAACGTAGTCTCTATGTGCATTACATTAATGCACACAATGTTCATACTGCTTACTGCAAGTATTTCTTTCTATTTCCATGTAAATTACTGCTTTATTTTATTGCTATTTAACTATATTTTATTACGGTGTCCTTAAAGATTTCTTGTTTTATATTTTATGTCTGCACCATGACATCAAGTCAAATTCCTCGTATGTTTAAACCTACCTGGCAACAAACCTGTTTCTGATTCTGATTCTGATTATTTTATATACAACATTTTTATTATTAATCCATTTCCTTTTTTAAATTATGTATTTCCTTTTTTTTCAACTTTCTATGTTATTTATGTAATATTTTGAATGCAGGACTTTTTCTTAGAATAATTTGTACAATTATGATGTTTTAATTATCATTATTATTATCATTATTAACACATTTTACATATATATATTATTATTTAATATTCTATCCCTCATTATGTAAATATAATACCTAGCTTTATATCTTGTTATTGTTAATTTGTAAATTCAACATATTTTCTACTTTCTTGTTTATTTCAAGTCTTTACATTGTTATGGTACAATGCCATGTCTTTGTATGCTGCTGCAACACTAACATTTCCCAAATTGGGATCAATAAAGTACTATCTTAACATTATTATAACTATTATTATTATTATTATTATTATATTTATTTGTTGGACTTTTACTTTTTTTTACAATTAATCATTGCTAATTTTACTATATTCATATCTTGAATAATGCTCCTGGTGATTCCTCTAAATGGAGGTAAGTCACTTCCTGTCAGAGATCAGTCCCCCCCCCCCCCCCCCCCCCCACTAACACACACTGTCTGTCCTGTGATTGGCTGTAAGGAGCGCGTTGGCTATTATCCAAATGTCAGTAATATGACTCCCCTCAGACTGCAGTCACTTTGCTCCTCGTGTCGGCAATCTGTCTGAATGTGTTCTCTGATATTGCCTCTCCGCCGCCAGCAGACCTTATTAAAGATTTTTTCTTATTCTGGTTTTGCAAAGCAGGGTGAAAGTCGACACGATGATGAGCCGCTGCTGCGACCACTTCCTGTTCCTGACGCTCAGGACAACCTCCTCACGTCTCCAATGTTCAGACATCCTGAGAAACAGGGAGGAGGGACTCACTGGCAATGGACACAATTTCCCTCAAAACAAGAGTTGCTCGAGTATACATACCTAAACTCCACAACATTCCACTTTTCACTGCACGGGATTCATTGAAAAACGTGTATATAACATCTTAAAATGTTGTGTTGGGCTCAAAGACAAACAAACCCATAAAAACAACAAAATAAAATACTATAAAAAGCTAAAAGACTGAAGGGATAATGTGCAGCATAGCAGAGAACAAAGATGATCATTAGTGACAATGTAGCCATCAAGAAGTATCCCATGGTGTTTTCTGATGGAGAAAAACTAATGTTTGTTGTCCACAGCTGAAGTTAAATTGACCGGACTTCTTTCTGCGGATTGATATGACTGCACATAGTCCCCTTGACCCTCCTTAGCAACAGTCTGTTCTCCTTAGCAACGGTCTGCTTTGCGAGCATTTCATGACAAATCAGAATTGAGCATTCCACAATCATAATTAAATAAATGTATGTGAGCAGGTGTCTAGAGCTGCCTTAAAAAGTTCCGGCCTGGATTGATTTCCAAGTTGTCAAGGCCTGAGTGAAGGGGAAAGACACACACACACACACACACACACACACACACACACACACACACACACACACACACACACACACACACACACACACACACACACACACACACACACACACACACACACACACACACACACACACACACACACACACACACACACACACACACACACACACAAACACACACTGTACTGTCTATCTCCCGACAGTATGGGTGGAATCAAGATGGACTGAAACAACTCCTAGTTTTGATGATTTAATCAAATCCAAATAGGTTGTTAACCTTAGAAGAAAAAGGACAAAAACAACACAACAATTAGGATCACACATATCCCATAAACATTAAATCACATTCAATATAATAATCACACTTACTAGTGGCCTCTCCTGATTCCTCAATCTCAATGACGTTAATTTATTCATCCCCTCTATTTATAACACATCAATAAACCCCGCGAATCTCCACCCAGATTTAAAGTCACACTCACATAAACTGAACCCCATTAATTGAACCTTCATACACCTAGCACAAACCATGAGTTTACAGCACAGACACACACACACACACACACACACACACACACACACACACACACACACACACACACACACACACACACACACACACACACACACACACACACACACACACACACACACACACACACAGCAAACAGCGCAGCTCATATTGTTTCATTTCAGCTGAGAGCAGAAAACTAATTTCTCGCGTCTTTCCAACTGGATGAATTGTCTGTGAGGAATTCTGCTGAAGCCTTCACATCATCTCTCTAAAAAATAAAATACCTGCCGCCGGGTGCATCACACCCAGTGTGTGTGTGTGTGTGTGTGTGTGTGTGTGTGTGTGTGTGTGTGTGTGTGTGTGTGTGTGTGTGTGTGTGTGTGTGTGTGTGTGTGTGTGTGTGTGTGTGTGTGTGTGTGTGTGTGTGTGTGTGTGTGTGTGTGTGTGTGTGTGTGTGTGTGTGTGTGTGTGTGTGTGTGTGTGTGTGTGTGTGTGTGTGTTTTCTACACCTATCTTTGTGATGACCAATATGAGTCGAGTACCGAGGAGTGGGTTCATATTTAGAAAGTGAGGCAGTTTTTTTTGGAAATGGTGGACATTTTTAGATATGAGGACACGTTTGAAAGGGGGATATTTAAAATAAGGACACCACTGAGTTGCTGTCTGGATGTGCTTCAGTTAGAGACAAGTCCAAATGAATTAATCCAATGTGTAGGAATAAAACACACACACAAATACTGCACGAGAAGTACAATTGTTTACATTTATTTTGTATTTTCAGTAAAATGTGGGCGTTTTTTTTGTTTTGTGTTAAGCGTGTCGAAAAACATGAAAAAAAATCATAGTATTCAAGTAACTAAGTTAAAGTTAAACAAGTTTTATAAACTTTATTTCCTTATCTGAGTTGTCACCAGCTACATGATGGTGTCAGGAGTGTCAAACCCCCTGTGGTCCGTCTGGAGGACGAAGCAGAAATTAAAGTCTCGCTAATTAGTCAGAGATAAAAATAGTGTTTGAAACGGTGGGATCTGGATCACAGTTTGCTCTTCAGCCTCTGCATGGGCTTCGGATGGAATCAAAACATATTAATCCAAAGTGTTAGGAACACACACACACACACACACACACACACACACACACACACACACACACACACACACACACACACACATAATGCACAGGGGGTGAACACGTTTAATAAGAATGTTCATCTAAACGCGTCCTGTCTGACACTTCAGATACACACACATCCTGATTTTCAGGTCTTTCAATTTGATGAAAGAAAGAAAGCTTTTAAAATTATATTTACTCAGAAAATATTTGGCAATAATGAAAGGCTGAGGTGCGGGACATCTCTAAGTGGTTGACCAATCACAACAGAGCCAGCCAGCTAACCAATCAGAGCAGACTGGGCTCTGGTTTCAGACAGAGGGTGAAAAGAGGTGCTGTAGCACAGACAGTATGAGAACAATAAAGAGCTTTTTGAACATTAAAGGATGGAGACATGTAGAGACACTACATACTGATATACACCTGAACATCAGCAGGAGAGGACTCTTTAAAGTAGAGACACTACATACTGATATACACCTGAACATCAGCAGGAGAGGACTCTTTAAAGTAGAGACACTACATACTGATATACACCTGACCATCAGCAGGAGAGGACTCTTTAAAGTAGAGACACTACATACTGATATACACCTGAACATCAGCAGGAGAGGACTCTTTAAAGTAGAGACACTACATACTGATATACATCTGAACATCAGCAGGAGAGGACTCTTTAAAGTAGAGACACTACATACTGATATACACCTGAACATCAGCAGGAGAGGACTCTTTAAAGTAGAGACACTACATACTGATATACATCTGAACATCAGCAGGAGAGGACTCTTTAAAGTAGAGACACTACATACTGATATACACCTGAACTTCAGCAGGAGAGGACTCTTTAAAGTAGAGACACTACATACTGATATACACCTGAACATCAGCAGGAGAGGACTCTTTAAAGTAGAGAAACTACTTACTGATATACACCTGAACATCAGCAGGAGAGGACTCTTTAAAGTTGAGACACTACATACTAATATACACCTGAACATCAGCAGGAGAGGACTCTTTAAAGTAGAGACACTACATACTGATAAACACCTGAACATCAGCAGGAGAGGACTCTTTAAAGTAGAGACACTACATTCTGATATACACCTGAACATCAGCAGAAGAGGACTCTTTCAAGTAGAGACACTACATACTGATATACACCTGACCATCAGCAGGAGAGGACTCTTTAAAGTAGAGACACTACATACTGATATACACCTGAACATCAGCAGGAGAGGACTCTTTAAAGTAGAGACACTACATACTGATATACACCTGAACATCAGCAGGAGAGGAATCTTTAAAGTAGAGACATACATACTGATATACACCTGAACATCAGCAGGAGAGGACTCTTTAAAGTAGAGACACTACATACTGATATACACCTGAACATCAGCAGGAGAGGACTCTTTAAAGTAGAGACACTACATACTAATATACACCTGAACATCAGCAGGAGAGGAATCTTTAAAGTAGAGACACTACATACTGATATACACCTGAACATCAGCAGGAGAGGAATCTTTAAAGTAGAGACATACATACTGATATACACCTGAACATCAGCAGGAGAGGAATCTTTAAAGTAGAGACATACATACTGATATACACCTGAACATCAGCAGGAGAGGACTCTTTAAAGTAGAGACACTACATACTGATATACACCTGAACATCAGCAGGAGAGGACTCTTTAAAGTAGAGACACTACATACTGATATACACCAGAACATCAACAGGAGAGGACTCTTTAAAGAAAAAATGATTTCTAGGAGACTATAATAATCTATAATTTGTTTGAATGACTAGATTATTTGCAGTGTTCATCCATCTCTCCTCCTTTCCAGATGAAACGTGGCCATCAAAGTGAGTGAAGGGCCTGCAGAGACTTGTTGTCAACAGATTAGGAATCACTCGAAGTGAATTGTTCTCATCATTAATATGTGCATAACATGAACACGCCGCTGCTGATGAACAATGAGGCTTTCTTCATCTTCAGCGGAGTGCCACTCTGATGAATATTCAGGCGAGGGAAACGGGACTTTAAACGCTACACACTGAGCCTCTTAGCTAAATCAGGACTCGCTGCTTTATTAGCATACTGGAATCTGTAATTATGCCCCGACGCATGTTAGCTTTACTCAACACTACTACACAAAATACAACCTAAGGAAAAGGATTGAAGTTATGTGTGCTTACCGTTAACACACTGCAACAAACACAGCATGTTTACCAGGTTTATTATCCAGTCCTGCAGAATCAGAATACTTTATTTATTACAGAGAGAATCCAGTTTTGTGACAGTGGCTTTATTTTAAAAATAAAAATAATTAAATATAATACAAAAATACATATGTAAAATGTCCAAAACTAAAATATACTACAAATGTTGATATATAAATATGAAGATAAAGAAGGAATATTCAATTAAAAAAACAAACAAATGCCATACATATATTTATACAAACATAAGAAGTAAAGGGTTAGGGTTAGGGTTAGGGTAATGTTGTGAATCGAGTGGCCTGTGTTCATCGTCCATAACATACGCCTGCCCGTAACATAACCCCACCACCACCATGTGCCACTCGATTCACAACATTACCCTAACCCTAACCCTAACCCTAACCCTAACCCTTACCCTAACCCTAACCCTAACACCAGATACTGACTGGTTTTCGGACCCCCCCAGACCCCCCCAATAAAGCAAAACTGCACGCTTCAGAGTGACCTTTTATTGTGGCCAGCCTAAGGCACACCTGTGCAATAATCATGCTGTCTAATCAGCATCTTGATATGCCACACCTGTGAGGTGGGATGGATTATCTCGGCAAAGGAGAAGTGCTCACTATCACAGATTTTTTCAGATTTGTGAACAATATTTGAACAATATTTGAGAGAAATGGTTATTTTGTGTATATAGAAAATGTTTTAGATCTTTGAGTTCATCTCATGAAAAATGGGAGCAAAAACAAAAGTGTTGCGTTTATATTTTTGTTCAGTGTAGATAGCTAGGTTAACACTAGAACCACCAGGGGTCGCTGTATACCTAAAACCGCCAACGGGTAAAATGTACCCGCTATTACAGTAGAATGCATTGATTTTCAAAGTACAATGTTCTTTATTTATCAGAACACAGGGTTAACAGTGAGCTTTGATCAAACAGTGATGAAACTTATACCAATAGAATCTATGGACTCTAGCTTCATATTATATATTGTGTGCAGATAGCATGAAGTATAAAATATTGCTAAAAGTGTCTCTCTCTCTCAATTCAATTCAAAAGCTTTATTAGCATGACCATATTCACATACAGTATTGCCAAAGCTATGTATAGTTGTAACATCTATACAAATACACACAAATAAACAGATAAAAAGTTATAAACAAACTGCTAAGAACATGTTTTCTTTTTCTTTCTTTTTTTCTCTCTCTCTCTCTCTCTCTCTCTAACTAACTATCTATTGATCTATCTAACTATATATCTATCTATAACTATCTCTCTCTCTCTATCTATGTCTCTATCTTTAAGGAACCGCAGTAAACAACAAGCGTTGCTATAGCAACACGTCATGTTTATGTTTAAGCGCAAAATCATTAGCGCAAAAATCACTGCATTTTCTATAGGGTAAATATTACCCACTGGCGATGATCGGTATAAATGGCAATTTTTTTGGGGCATTTTTTCAATCTGACCTCATATTGAAAAATGTTAACAACAGAGGGTGCTACATAACACACTCTAAGGAAAAATCGCAGACTGGGAGACTTGAATATTTTATTGAAAAAAAAGTTACATACAATCAAGAAACAGCTGCGGGTAAAATGTACCCGTTGGCGGTTCTAGTGTTAAGTAAGGTAAGATTAGCAAGTATTTTTGTATTAGTATTTTGTAGTTTTTTGATAGTTTAGGTAATTAGTAGTTTAGTAGTAGTAGTAGTAGTTTAGGTTTATTGAGTGTTTGTTTTGTTGTTTTATGTATTCAGTGTATTGCTCCCTGTTTACATTAAAAACACTTTACTTTGATACTTTGTCCGTGTCTGCATCGTGCATTTGATTCCACGCCTTTGTACAGCCTTAACACAGAGACATATTTAAAGCTAGTAAACGTTTTGATTTTTCCTGATATATTTTGTGCAAAACTTGTGTGTTGTAATTGAACATGGAAAACAATTCATGCACTATATAAAAAACCTGAAATGTAAAGAGAGTAAAAGAGATTCTGGAGTGAAATTGGGCTCGATTACAGATTGATTAACGCATAAAGAGTGTAATTATGAAAACAGTGGGATACTTGAAACAGCAAGAGGTGGATTCATTTATGGAAAAAGGAGATACAGGATATGAAATAGAAACTGCGACTTTACTGGACAGATCCAGTAATACATGTATAAGTCTGAATGAACAGCAGATGAATTAGTAATGTTATTTATACAATGAGTGTAATAAATGTATAAATAAGCAGACTGTCCCAGTTATACACAAAGAACCCCGAGGCTTTTTATTTCCATGTTATTCTTCCCTTTACATTCTGCCGTTTCACTTCACTGCCTTAAACCCCGAGAGGGATTACAATCCACATTTAAAATTCCACGTAATCACATTATGTAAAATGTATATAAATATATTATTCACATGTGACATTCAGAGTTTTTTTGTCTCCTAATGTTACACATGATTTAATATGCAGTGCTAAATCCAAATGGTTAAATATTGGACTGCTATCTTCTACAGTGTGAGGGCAGACTGAAGATCTGTGGACTGAAGAGATTATCTGGATTTATCAGCTTTGGCCATTTTGCCAGAGATTTCCCCTCTTTTTTTTACCACGGAAAACAAACCTGCATGGATGAAATCAACAACAGCCCCCATACCACTTCTCAAAATGGCAAGATGACGGGGTGAGATTCCTGATAGCGGCAGTAAAGAGGATTTTGTTGGAGTGGAGTCCGCAAAATCAACAGAAAGACGGAAACCTGGAGGTCTCCAAACAAACATCATGAAGCAGGAAGATAAAATGAGAGGGAGCAGAGGATTAACCAGATTAAACACTGAAGTCAGACTGACACACACACACACACACACACACACACACACACACACACACACACACACACACACACACACACACACACACACACGCAGGCCAACTTTACACAGCTTAATCGAATAGAACAATACTGCAACACTAAAATAACCCACATTGAAGCTGGAGTAAATATTGCCGCTGTTTTGAAGGTCAGGAATTAGCTTTTAAACCAGCAGGGGAGACAAGTGGTTAACAATCCTCAGAAATAAATGGACATTTGAATATCTATTTTGCTTACAAAGACTGATCATGTGATGTGATAGAAAGCTCAACAACAGTTAGTAAATGGATCTTATGATAAAATGCATTAA
>NC_136901.1:91113305-91146444 GCF_949606895.1 Notothenia rossii
AATGTGTTTGGTTGGTTGTGAGAGAGACGAGGTGCGTCATGTGTTAATGTATGATTGGTGCTCGAGTTGACTTCCTGAACTAGCTCGCAGGCTTCGCCCCATTACTGTATTTTAACTGAATATGAAATGGCATTTTTGTTTTATTGCCACCACGTAGCCTCAGCATGTTAAGGTTGCAACAACTAACAATTATCTAAAAAATGAACACGACTGTGTTTCAATTATAATTGGATAATAAAGAGTTGTAGCCCACTAATGAGTGCTTCTGGAAAACAACAAATAAAACATTTATAAAGTGTACCATTGATGCCTGATCTGGACAAAGTACCAGCTTTTCTTAAATACATAACAGAAAATGAACAAATAAAGTGTTAATTGTACAGAAGTGATGATTAAATTGTCCTCCAATTCTAGAATGAGCCTTGGAATGAATCACGATTACAATTATTATTATTATAAAAATGTAGTTCACCAAACAAAATCACCAACAAACTGCAACACGTCCAGAAGTCTGCCTCCGAGACCACATCACTCTGTCTTGTGTCTTGACATTTGTTCATGTTCATGTTACACATTGTGATGCAAGTCAAATTTTAGACTTGATCTGACCATTAAAGTATCATCGTATCGTATCAGACAATCAACCGCCCTGTCGTCCTTCAAACACTTCTCAAAACCCACCTCTTCAAATCAGAACTTCACCAATCTGAATGTAAGATAGTCTTTATTTCTCGTACGAAAGCGTCTTTGTGTTTCTTGAACAGCGTTAGATAAATGAAATGTGTTATTATTAAATGTACTGTATTATGAAAGCACAAACACATCTTTCCACTTCTTGACTTTGTATTATTTATCATTGTGTCTGAAATGATGTTAATCCCTCTGGAAGTCCTCCCTATACAAATCAGACAATCATCCAGCCTATTATCTCACAAACAAGCCCTCAAACCCCACCTCTTCAAACCCCCCCCATATGATAACTGCCAATATGAATGTAAAATAGTCTGGGCTTCTTGTACCACTGTGTTTGTTAAATGTGACTTATGTGTCTTGAAAAGCTCTATATACATTCAAAGTGTTATTATGAAATGTATTATGAAAGCACAAACATATCCTTCCACATCTTGACACATATTATTTACCATTGTGTCTAAAGTGCTGTTTTTACCTGCGGTCAATGAACGGCTTTTCTGCGAGTGGCTCGGAAACAAAAGAAGAAAAAAAGTTAATTAAATGAGTGCAGCGAGCTTAAAGGTGAACGTTAAAGAAAGGGGGAGACGGGGAGAGAGAGAGGGGAGGGGGGGAGTCGGATAATGAAAATAGTCCCTGAACCTGATTTCCTTAATCACTGCATGTCCCTGTTTCTGTTAATTGAAGATAATTATAGGATTTTAATTTTCTTATGTAGGTTAAAGAGGAGAGTGAGAAGTCAGAGGGAATAACTGAGGCAGATGAAGACGAAGAGGCCGACAGAGTCTATTAGTAAAGCACACACACATACATACACACACACACACACACACACACACACACACACACACACACACACACACACACACACACACACACACACACACACACACACGGAAAACGTCTTTACTGCTCGGCAAAGCCTTAGTACCTCAATGCGTAGATTAAAATAATAGTTTGATGTATTCATTTTGTCGTTGCACGAGTGAAACTTCTATATTTTAAATTAAAGGCCCATTTTAATCACTTTTAGGTAAACTTTTTTTATTAAGAAAATACAAAAATACATCGTTATATAATATAAAAAAAATTAAATCCAGTCACAGTTTTGAAGACAACACATACAATCAGAAGATATACTTATAAAAAGTCAGGAAAAATAAGTATGTTTGAAAGGATTATAAATACTTTATACATTTGATTGTACCTGAGAACAATGTCAATTCATTATTTACGTCTCCCCATACCATACGGACATGTGCCTTTAGAAGTCCCATCTACAAACACATTAATCATTTAAATGAGACACAAGGTTAAGAGTACAATACGGTACAATTAAATAAATAACATGTTGTTTACGAAAGCAGGGTGATGAAGTTAATTTTAAAAATCTATATAAAAGTCTGAACAAATTCATTAAACACAAACAACACATGACATCGATGCTTGATTCAAATGTAGA
Organism: Notothenia rossii; assembly: GCF_949606895.1. Classification (NCBI taxonomy): domain Eukaryota; kingdom Metazoa; phylum Chordata; class Actinopteri; order Perciformes; family Nototheniidae; genus Notothenia; species Notothenia rossii. The sequence goes on from NC_136901.1 coordinate 91,115,458, forward strand.
TTAAAGAAATGACCTTATTTTAAATAGAGAAGTGTAACGAGTCAAACAAAAGCCGATTCAAATGTAATGTTTAATAAAGTAATTTCAAGGAACAGGTCTAAAAATAAGTCTTGAGAGATGTATATTAAATTAAAGATGTTCTTTCTTATTAAATATTAAATATTTGTATCTTTAATTGACATAGCACTTTCACTTCTTATGTTTCTATAAATATATTAGTTTTTATTGCAAATTCCGAATTTTAACTTCTTATGTTATTTCAACGTCTTTATTTAACATTTGTACTACTATTTGTATTTATCCTTTTTTATGTAATTCTAAAATGGAGCAACTTTCACAAAACCCAATTATGTTATCGACATTTCAGTCACAGACAACTCACGTGTCTTTATATGTTTATCAGAAGCAGCATATAGTTTGAGTTTGGCGTCTAGGCTCGGGCCTCATCACTCCACAGATTTACAAAGAACATTGAGTGATGATTAGATAACTAACCCCGAGCCTACAGGTGGAAGCTGGGGTGGAAACTGGGGGTGGAAGCTGGGGTGGAAGCTGAGGGTGGCAGCTGGGGTGGAAGCTGAGGGTGGAAGCTGGGGTGGAAGCTGGGGTGGAAGCTGAGGGTGGAAGCTGGGGTGGAAGCTGGGGTGGAAGCTGGGGTGGGGCTGGGGTGGAAGCTGGTGTGGAAGCTGAGGGTGGAAGCTGGGGTGGAAGCTGGGATGGAAGCTGAGGGTGGAAGCTGGGGTGGAAGCTGGTGTGGAAGCTGAGGGTGGAAGCTGGGATGGAAGCTGGGGTGGAAGCTGGGGTGGAAGCTGGGGTGGAAGCTGGGGTGGAGCTGGGGTGGCAGCTGGGGTGGAAGCTGGGTTGGAAGCTGGGGTGGAAGCTGGGATGGAAGCTAAGGGTGGAAGCTGGGGTGGAAGCTGGGGTGGAAGCTGAGGGTGGAAGCTGGGGTGGAAGCTGGGATGGAAGCTGAGGGTGGAAGCTGGGGTGGAAGCTGGGATGGAAGCTGGGGTGGAAGCTGGGGTGGAAGTTGGGGTGGAGCTGGGGTGGAGCTGGGATGGAGCTGGGGTGGAAGCTGAGGGTGGAAGTTGGGGTGGAGCTGGGGTGGAGCTGGGATGGAGCTGGGGTGGAAGCTGGGGTGGAAGCTGGGGGTGGAGCTGGGGTGGAAGCTGGGGTGGAAGCTGGGGTGGCAGTTGGGGTGGCAGTTGGGGTGGAAGCTGAGGGTGGAAGCTGGGGTGGAAGCTGGGATGGAAGCTGGGGTGGAAGCTGGGGTGGAAGCTGAGGGTGGAAGCTGGGGTGGAAGCTGGGGTGGAAGCTGGGGTGGAAGCTGGGATGGCAGCTGGGGTGGAAGCTGAGGGTGGAGCTGGGGTGGAAGCTGGGGTGGAAGCTGAGGGTGGAAGCTGGGGTGGAAGCTGAGGGTGGAAGCTGGGGTGAAAGCTGGGGTGACAGCTGGGGTGGAAGCTGAGGGTGGAAGCTGGGGTGGAGCTGGGGTGGAGCTGGGATGGAAGCTGGGGTGGAAGCTGGGGTGGAAGCTGGGGGTGGAGCTGGGGTGGAAGCTGGGGTGGAAGCTGGGGTGGCAGTTGGGGTGGCAGTTGGGGCGGAAGCTGAGGGTGGAAGCTGGGGTGGAAGCTGGGATGGAAGCTGGGGTGGAAGCTGGGGTGGAAGCTGGGGTGGAAGCTGAGGTGGAAGCTGGGATGGAAGCTGGGGTGGAAGCTGGGGTGGAAGCTGGGGTGGAAGCTGAGGTGGAAGCTGGGATGGAAGCTGGGGTGGCAGCTGGGGTGGAAGCTGAGGGTGGAGCTGGGGTGGAAGCTGGGGTGGAAGCTGAGGGTGGAAGCTGGGGTGGAAGCTGGGGTGACAGCTGGGGTGGAAGCTGAGGGTGGAAGCTGGGGTGGAAGCTGGGGTGACAGCTGGGGTGGAAGCTGAGGGTGGAAGCTTGGGTGGAAGCTGAGGTGGTGGTGGGGCAGGCGAGCAGCAGCAACATGAAACAGCAGGAACATGAACGCAGCAATAGCACGTGAACACAGCAGTGCAGCAGCAGCATAGCGAGGCAGAGGCAGGAAGACCTGGCAGCTTAAATAGAGCGGGAAGTTTAGGAGAATGTGTTTGGTTGGTTGTGAGAGGGACGAGGTGCGTCACATGTTAATGCATCATTGGTGCTCCAGTTGACTTCCTGAACTAGCTCGCAGGCTTACCATTAGATTCACACTATGGATCTCTTACACTTTTACATTTTGTGTTTTTCGATTTCAATCCAGATACATGAATGTATGTACGTATTTATTTTTGATTTACCTTTTCTGGCTGCTAGCTAATCAGTACTCATTAATTTGAACGAGTAAAATCAGAAACAAGAAGGTACATATTCTAAAAGGAAGAGAACTAAACATTCAAAGCTCATAAAAAGAGAGGACTTATCCAACCAGAAAAGCAGTTTCACCGTTCAGATGTTTCATTTCTCCTTATTGTTGTATGACGGACTGTAAGTGTCTGTACAGTACGGGTACAGCTGTTGACTTCTCCAGTTATGAAAGCTTTATTTTCCACTTTCAGGGCTGCTGACTGAACTAATGGCACAAAGCCCAACAGTCTGCAGCATCTAAATGTCTGAAATGGCTTTCTGATATGGGTAATATCTCAGCCATTTGGGACAAAGCGGGGATGTGGAAGAGGTTAAAAGAAAAGGCTGCAGCTTTAATATGTTTGTATACCGACTGTGGGCTGGCGCTAATGCTTTGTGTTGCCTCTCCATTACCTCAGAAATATGAAGAAAAACACGAGTATTTGTCTTGGAAATGGACGGCGGAGCACAATCACAGCCTTTTGTGTCGCGGAAAATGGTGTGAGCTCGGTCAAATGGAGCGATTATCAAAAAACGGACTATCTTTTTTTCCGGAGACATGTCAGAAGACAGAGCGCGCGTCCAGTAATTTGAGTTTATTTATGTGATGCGTGTCGGCGCGCAGAAAGCAGAGCAGCGCGGCGAAGCTCTGATTGATCTTTCAGAGGCAATCAGGGCGAGCAGCGAGCTAAAAAATAGGTCCGATGGCGTCTCTGACGGGCTCATCTGAGAGAGAAATACGTGACAGCAGACCTCGACCTGCTTCTGAAGTCACAAACAGCACAGGTCCGGAGACATTAGGGACGACGCACAGAAACAACCTCTGCTCTGAATTTATTACAGAGCGTACGAACCCAAAGGGTCTTTGACAGCAGTCTAAAGGAGTTCACCAGCGCTGACTAAAGATGAACCACAGAATCTCTTTTACTGAATTTACAGCGGTGCAAGGATGATGTATTTTGTACCAGGAAGTTAGCAATAAATGAAAATCAGCTGAAGTAAAAAGCTACCATTAGGCGATAGACAAACTACATCGAATGGCTAAGTGTCTCGATTTCTGAGCTGAACGTGGACTCATGTCGTCTCGTTCACTTTCAGCAGTTTGTTTAGTCCCTTGATGGCAAACAACGTTTTTACGAGTGGGATATTTACCTACGTGGAATAAAACGTGAACATTTTCTTCAGCTTATGTTAACCACAGACTGTTCAACATGTGCCAGGTCTGCACTGTTCCACACCTCCGCCTTTGTATTTTAACTAGGGCTGTCAAGTTAACGCGTTAATAACTCAACTAATTATTTTAACGCGATTAATGCATGTGTATTTTTTGTCCTCGGCCGCCCCGTAGTTTCAGAGCGCATCAAGTTTAAAATACCATCTACAAGCTGATGCTGACAGCCCCGCTCCTGCCGTTCGCTTGTGGCAGACCACACTTCCACGCTCACCGGCAGGCACCGACTGGCCTTCGGGAGGACCGGGAGGGTGTGTGTCTGTGTGGCGTGAGCGAGAGAGAGAGAGAACGGGCACACCTTACGTGTATTGTTTTTAGCATCAGGAGCTAGCTAGCTGCGCTAACGGATATAAGGAGCACACACACACACTCACACACACACACACACACACACACACACACACACACACACACACACACACACACACACACACACACACACACACACACACACACACACTTTGTATTGTATTATTGTATTGTATGAGAGAGGTTCCAGGTTGAATTGAGGCGAATATGTGTAATGTTCAGAGGATGTTATGTTTAATATTCCTGAGAATATTTGTCATTGATCAAACGATAATAAACAAACATTTGCATAAAGTATATTTGTCCACTCATATGTTGATAAGAGTATTACAAACTTGAAAAATATTCCTCTAAGGTACATTTAGAACAGATAAAAAATGTGCGATTAATTTGCGATTAATCGAGATTAACTATTTTAATCGACTGACAGCCCTAGTTATAATAACATACTGTATGTTAAATGGATATACCCGCCTTCTTTCATTTATCTTTCCATTCCCACAACAATATACATAAAGAAATGGCATATTTTGGACATAGGTTGAATGGTGATTAATCATGATTAATAAATTTTTAAGCTGTGATTAATCTTATTAAAAATGTTAATCGTTTGACAGCCCTAATTTTAACGTTTCGATGAAATCATTCACTTTTTCGTTGCCAGACGCTGAGTTTCAAGTGAAGAAGAGGATTTGATTTAGATTAACTTTTTGGTCTTAGCAAACATTTGATCAAAACAGAGATCACAAGAATACGTTCACAGACCCAAAATAGTTTGAGCGTTTCTACCGTAAGGAACAAACAGCCGGATGATGTTTGGTGTTTAATAATCCAGCTGTAGGTGTTTGTAGATATTTCACCATTTACTCCTTATGCAAAACAAGTGACCCTGTATAGTGAACACACACACACACACACACACACACACACACACACACACACACACACACACACACACACACACACACACACACGTTGGCATTGAGGCCATGGCTGCCAAGAGAATCTTTAAATCCAATGTCGACGATCTTTTTTCGCTTTTTCCTCCGCTCTGTCTTCCTCTTTTATTTTATCATCAACAGATCCAAGCTGCCTCCCTTCTTTCCTCCTCTTTCTCCCTTCCTTACATTTTTATATCCTTCTCTTTAATTGACTCGCAGTGTGACGGAGGAGCAGCGAGCGGCGAGGGAATCGGGCTGAGAGGAAAGTGATGTTCCTGGATGTGGAAGACAGTTGTGGGAGGGCTGTGATGAAAAAATAATGATACTAGTTACATTCTATTACAAAATATATGGAAGACGGCAATGAAGTCCCCCTCGTAACGGTTTCTCCATAATGTCACCATCACGGAGTGCCGCTGCCGCTAGGAACTCTGGGACATCACACAGCGCTCACACACACACACACACACACACACACACACACGTTTGTTAATTTATGCTGCTTTAATGTTTTTTTTATATCATATTTCACCTCGTTATGGATTTTTACTTCTTGGTTCCCGGGCCGAGGAGCTCGTTAACACTGCGGTAATATACTCTTTTATGTTTGCAGTGTTATTATTGCTGTTTATAATGTATGAACACATGCACATTAACATGGAAACACATCCCAAATATATCCTGAGAAGGGTTTATTTGTAGATTAGATTAATGAACTCGTTGGTCCAGATCAAAGAACACGAGACTCTGGATAGAAAGGTGTGAAATGTACTTTAATTCTTCTAAACTAATGTTATTCATTAAGATTTACGGATCATATTCCTGCTTTTCAGACCCTTTTGAATAATATCAGGTGATTAAAAGGGCGTTATCAGTACAGATCAGCCCGAGAGATGTAGGTCAGGAGGAAGTCTTTATCTTTCTATCATCCATTTACACCATGGAAGTGTAGAGAGATCTGGATACAGCGTGAGGCGGGAACCCTTTTATATCCGTATGACAGTTGTTCAGTGGTGAATGAAGCCTAAATGTCAAAAGGACTGTTAATCTTTTTGTTTTTGGCACATTTTACAACTTTTAAATATAAACAAGGGCTACAAAAGTGTTCATACTTGGTTATTGATTCAGCTCAAAACAATTATCCGCTGATTTACAGACGTCAATGGGCAAACGTTTTTTTGGGCCCAATGACATCATGGACTGATATGAATGTTGTAGTACCGCCGTTTGGCCACCACGAAAATGTCCAGCGCACTTCCTGGGGGATTCGGTACACACGGCACCTTCTAACACTGTGAAACCGAATGAGATGTGAAGTTTTGACCACAAACATTTACACTTTTGGTCCAGGCAACACAAATACTAATAATATATCCAATGCAGTTCGTTTTCATTTCAACTTATACAATAATAGGGGAGAGCGGGGTAATGTGGGACACCGGGTAATGTGAGACACCCGCTGTAACTAGGCAAAGAAACAAATTTGCGGTCATGTGACCATAATGTTTTCAACCCCTTCCCACCCCCCACTTGTCATGAAGGAGAAGTTGGTGCTGGTTCTGTGGTAAGTATTTTTTTTCACAAAAATGTGTTTGTTGCATGTAAAAGTAAATTTTCTTACTGCGAACGTAATCAACTGTAGTATCAAAGCAAATTGATTCAGGTTGAAAAACTTATATCATACATGTTGATGAACTTCCAACATATAAAACCATGTGATTGATGCTAGTTAAAGATTCGCCTGAATTGCCTAGAGATGTTGTTTTTTCTAAAATGGTGGCTGTGGGGTAAAGTGAGACAGATGCTGTGGGGTAAAGTGAGACAGTGTCTCACTTTACCCCGACATGAAGCACAAGTTAAGTTTAGTCTTATATATATTTTAGTCTAATATTACAATACATATGTTTTAATTTTAATGTCATAAACATTGTAGAAAAGTCATCATGCCAAGACGATACATCAGGACGACATCTTGGGGCCAAACACCCCTCACAGAGATGGAGAGTGCAGCTGCAGAGGTCATGCAAGGAAAGAAGTCCTTAAGACAAGCAGGAAAGGAACGAAATATCGACAAGACAACCCTCCAAAGATTCATTAAGAAAATAGAGAAAGGGAGAGTTAAATCAGTAGCCTGGGGTGCAGTAGCTGAGGCAAAAAGAATACTGACAGATGAGATGGAGGAGGAGCTTGCCCAACATTTAAAACAACTGGCTGACCAGTTCCATGGCCTTGCTCCAGTTAAGTGCCGTGAACTGGCATTTGAATATGCAGACAAAAACCATATCCCTGTCCCTGCCAATTGGATGGAGAAACAATGTGCAGGTAGGCTAGGGTGCGCAAGAGATCACATGATTCTGTAGGTCAACTTAGGCCAACTGATCTTGCCACAAAGCTTATCTTATAATAACGAATTGTCCACTCTTTAGGAGTAGAGTGGTTTGGCAGCTTTCTAGCCCGTCGCCATCTCTCTGTCCGAACTCCGGAGGCAACATCCCTGGGAAGGGCTACAGCCTTCAATAAGACTACAGTGGGGGAGTTCTTTACAAATCTGGCTGTAGTGATGGACAGGTGACAGAATTAATTCTTTAGTTGCAAATGTTTTATGGAGGCTTTACCTGTAAGATTTGGTTTTGATTCTGATAAGGTTCTTCCCTTGCCTCTCTTCTTTAACAGACACACATTTCCTCCACACATGATTTACAATGTGGATGAAACAGGCGTCTTTACAGTACAAAAGCCACGGCAGGTAAGCTACTAGAGAGCAGCAGACTGATACTGAGTGGCTTGTGATAATGACCAGCTAGCTATTGGCAGAATGCTGAAACTAATGCTATTAGTAATGTTGTGAGCCTGTGAACTAGAAAAAAATGAATGGACTGCAACAAAATAAAATGTACCTTTAGACCAATAGTAGCCTACTGATTGCACATGCCATTGATTCTAAACTTTCTACTTGATTCAGGTTGTGACAGAGAAAGGGAAAAAGCAAGTTGGTTCTATCACATCAGCTGAGAGAGGAGAACTGGTGACTGTGGTGTGTGCAGTGAATGCTGCTGGGAATGCCATACCTCCCATGTTTGTCTTCCCCAGAGTTAGGTTTAAGGACGACTTCATGATAGGAGCACCTCCAGGAGCCAAAGGTGCCTCCACCAGAACAGGATGGATGAACGAAGACACCTGGCCTGAGTTCCTCGATCACTTGATAAAGCACACTAAGTGCACTCCTGACCATCCCATGCTGCTAATCCTGGATAATCTGAGAGCTCACATCTCACTCAAGGCAGTGGAGAAAGCAAAGAGTAATGGTATTGTTCTGCTCACCCTCCCACCCCACACATCCCATCGCTTGCAGCCTCTCGACGTGACGGTGTATGGCCCGTTCAAGACCCTATACAGCCGAGCTCTTGATGGGTGGATGAGATCTAACCCTGGCAAAACAGTCTCCATCTATCAGATTGCAGGATTTGTGAACGAGGCCTTCTTGTCAGCAGTGACACACGCAATATCACCTCTGGCTTCAAGTCCACTGGGATCTTCCCATATAACAGAGATATTTTCCCTGAGGAGGCGTTTGCACCATCCATGGTGTCAGACCGGCCAAACCCTGAGCTGCGGCCTGCATCCACTGGTCCATCCACTTCAGATGATCCGGATGGTCCACGGCCTGCAGATTATCCACCCCCTGCAGATGAACCACCTGCTGCAGATGCTATTCCACTCGCTGATGCTATTCCATCCACTTTGCATGGTCCACATGGATGTGCCTCGCCAGCTGTCTCACGATCTGGATATGTGTCTCCTCAGGAAATCATACCACTTCCAAAATGTCCCCCCAGAGGACAAACAAAACGAAAGTGTGTGAAGACAGCCATCTTAACAGATACTCCAGAGAAGCAAATCATAGAACAGGCTTATGAAGAGAGACAAAAGAAACTGGCAGGGAAAAAGCAAAATAGCAAAGAAAAGGGAAAACCGAAAAAGAAGGCACCCAAGAAGAAAATCATAGATAGCAGCTCGGAGGAGAGTGATGACCCTGTCCCATTTGAGGATGATTTTGAGAGCTCTGAAGATGAGAGGAGTGACCCCGGAAACAAAGATCTGTCCGTGGGTGACTTCGTCCTCGTCAACTTTGCCACAAAACACCGAAGTATCCGTTATGTTGGCAAGGTTGAGGGGGACGAAATACTAACCCAATTCATCAGAAAAATCCAGGGAAACAACAGAGAGTGGGAGAGACCCACGTTTGCTATGAAAGAAAAGGATGTGGCACATGTTCCTAAAGGTGATGTGGTGAAGAAGCTGCCTCAACCTAATAGGCCTGGAGGAACAACACGGAGAGAGCAACTCTTCACCTTTCCCTGTAACCTGCAGGGCTGGAATGTAGAGTAGGCCTTGTTTAAATATGCAGCTGATGTTCATATCATATCGTGTTCTAATCTAACTGGTTAAATGGTTAATTGAATGTTTATTAAAGCACTTTGAAATATATTATGTTGTATTTGACTTTGTTTGGAGTTACTTTGTTTAAAAAATGTGCTAAATTGACCAATCCCCATGATTATGTTGCGCATCCGACATTAGTTTTGGAATGTGTGGTTGTCAATCTATCTGTCAGGATTCTAACTGTTACAACATGTGTTGTTTTGGTAGTTTAAAAGTGGAAAAGGTAAGTGGTTCACTTTACCCCCTTGATTTCTCTAGTCTGTCTCAGTTCACCCCTTAGCTGGGGTAAAGTGAGACACAAGACCACTTTTTAAAAAACAATCATATTTTCACTGCCCTTTGTCCTGAAGACATTCTGATCATTTCCAGTGCTAGGAAACATCCTGAATTAATGGGAAATGTGTAAATTTTACTGATATATCATTTTAGCTCGCCTACAGGAGAGCAAATGTAAAAAATGTCTCACATTACCCCGCTCTCCCCTATGATCATTGTGTGATTTTCTTTCGGCAGTAACTGTTCCAATCGCAAATGTTTTCTTAGGTGTTTTGAATGCTATTGGTAGGCCTGGACAACAAAATCTAAATGCGGACAATGTTATCAAAATGTGATTATGACACATTTTGTCTCCCGGAATTTGGATATCTTTTGTTCATATTGCCATTTTGCTCTTACTCAAATTCATGTTTTAATCCTTATTGCAGGTAAGCATTTTTTTATTTGATTTGTAACCTGAATAAAACTTCTTGTTCTTGATTCGTGCCACCAAAAAAAGTTGTATGCCTCTCTGCCGGCCTCTGGTTGAGAGCACTGGAACCTCATTTATTAATATTCATTATTTAACTTAGTCAGTTCAACTGAAATGGAGAAATCTAACCATATTTGAGGGGGGAAAATGTTTTGCACTGCACAAACTCAGCATGCAAAGTGAGTGAATGAAAGTGAAAGGTAATGATAATAACTGTGGGTAAAGGCCAGCAGATATAAAAATGTTCCTGCAAAATAGTGATTTCTTACACAAAGGAAAGTCCATCAGCGTTCATATCAACGCAGCAGGAGCACTAACTCAATCTAAAATGTGCACTAAATAAAGAACTGACACAGTTTCATCAGGTTCAGATTAGATGAAACTTTATTGATCCCCGCAGGGAGACGGTGTCACTGCAGCAGGAAAATAATAAAAATGGAATATAATTAGAAAAGGAAAATTCACGCTGTTCAGGACGGAGGAAATGAATAACTGAAAAGAGACCAAAACATGGAAACTAAACAGAGAAGAAGCAATAAAAGTCTCGGCAGGACATATCATTCTACAACACTTCACATACATGGTGTCATCAAACCGCTGTAAACAGTTATTAAAACAAGAGAAATGAAACGTCAGAACAAAAAGAAAAACGAATAAATAAAGAATAGAATACCAGTCAGTCCAGTTCTGATCTTTTCTTTAGCCGTGATAGAGTCGATCAATTGAATGATTTGCTCTTTGGTTGGTGGACTATCAGTGAGTGTATTACATCACTGAGTGCATTGTTGCAGATCAATGAGCGCGACTGCTTTATGACAGTATTGGATTTCTATATATTTTTTCAATAATGTGAAAGGGGACAGATTGCCCTGACAAAAAGGGGCACTACAGCAATTTAAGTAATTCCATAAAGCACTTTCATAAAGTGGGCTTGTGACGGGTCTAAATAATTTAAAGTATGTTCATGGAACAATAGGAACCTGGCCGCTGAGGTTCAAACTAGACTGGCCCATATTTGACTATCATACTTAAGATTGAACACTAAAAAACCCTTAAATGCTCTGTGGATGACCTCTGATTTCCTTTAAAATCACCAGAATCTCCCTTAGAAACCCTTGAAATGATTTAAAGCCGAGAGACCAGATGCATCAGAGAACATCTGGATTCCCTGAAAGCCCTTAAAACGTTCAAAGCCTTTAATAAGAACTTAAATCTCATCCCAGACACCCGTTAAAAATATCAGAGCACATTCAACATTTTTTAGATACACATATCGTAAACAATAATAAGAACTCTTTAAGTCTCCCCAGGATTAAATATGTATTTTTGACACAATAACAATAAGATAACATCTACTTTTATTGATCCCAGTTTGAGACGTTCCTTTGTTTCAGCAGCATGTAGACAATTATTGCACATGAACCAAAAATGTAAGTTGCACAGCAGTGGAAGAGAGCAAACAGGATACTAAAAGTATGATAGCAGCAGAGAGGACAATCCCCACAGGAGCAATTTCGGGTGAAGTGTCTCAGGGACACAACGACATGCTGACTGCAGTGGGGTTTGAACCTGAGACCCCCTGATCCCAACACCAACGCACTATTCCACTGCACCACACGCCTCATACACAAAGTTTATGACAAGTGCAAACAAACAATCTATACCATGATCATCACAGAATGACTGTGGATTTACTGAATACTGTAACAGTGATCTTACATGATGATGCTAATGCAGAGCCCCCTAACATGCAGACATTCATACGATAGCGTCCCCTAACACCAATAATGATATCACTTCTGGACAGGAGCATGCAATCTCAAGTGTTTGGTTGCAAGAAAAACCCCAGTCTTCCAATAAAATCTATTTATACACTCACGGATATTACATAACCTTACATCATTCACAGATTGGCTCTGAGACTGGTCTTTGGACAGTTGGGTCATCGTGTTCTGGTGCCACCATGTGTAGGAAATCCAGCTGAAGTGAAGTCAGCTTGAGACCCTAACGCTAAGACATCTTAGCTTAAGGTGCTACATGCGTTTAGCCTCCCTCTGCTCATTCACAGGCTAATATTTGGAGTTACTGGACATGATATATATCGACACAATAGCATGCATACGAGACGTTTAGGGAACATCGATGTGCACAGTAATTTAGGGTTAAACTCCTGTGGCCTGCATTACTCACCGCTCCCTGCACCCAGGGAGGTTAACATGAAAAGAGTACTCTATGAGACATGATTACAGAAACAAGGTAATCAAACCGTGCAACTTGAAAGAGACGAGTAACAAACAGTGTCCTCTTTAAAGTGAGTCTTGTAGAAGCGAAGGAAGAGCAAGAATGCATCGATTTCAGCAAATGTGTGTGTCATGTAACCTGTGGATATATGGGCAGTGAGTCACAATCTGAAGATCAGTCCATTGGTTCCCATTCACGGAAACAATACAATGAAATTGAACTCAACATTTCATGATCCCGTAGCAGTGTTTTTAAGATGTATCAGGCTTTAGATACAAGCAAGGTCCAAGATTTCAGAACCCAAACCCCCCCTGAAGTAGATGTTAGGAGAATAAGCCCCATCACACATGTCTTCAACTCTAAACAGACCCAAGACCTTCAGGAACATACAAATAGTACTTTTAATTGAATACATGTTTTAAGTAACCCTCCTGACGCTGCTTGCAGTAAATCAATAGTATTCTGAGGTGTTTACCCTGTTTAGTCCCTTAGCCTGTTTTTCAGGCCTCAGGCTCGAAAATGAAATTCCCAGAACAAATCACCATATCTTCACTTCTGAAAGGGTTACATTAATAATCTTTTTTCTCAAAGCAATGATAAACTTGTGAGTTGGATGTAGAAAAGTCAGAATTAATATAGAATTGTTTTATTTTAAAGTAAATTCAGATTGAACATAGAAAAACAAATGAAATTATAGTGTCCGTCCAAAACAAAACATTACTTTTGAATGATGGGATGGTAGACTAAAAGCTTTAGGAATCCAAACTTTAACATATAATAAGTACCCTGTATCAAGATTGATGCAAAACAAGTGACATTTGACCTTTTTAGAGAGATTTAGAAAAAGAAACCCACTTCTGGGGTCATTTGGGTGGATTTGCCGTTTCTCTGGAACCCATTGGTCGATTTTGGTGATTGACATCTCTTTTGAACCGTTAAAGCCAATAGAATCGAAGGGGAGGTTCCACATACACAAACACGTTACCATTGAGGAGTGAGAGTGACGCGCACGCAGTCGAAAGCTATGTTACGCTCTGAAAACTGAAAACTGAACCCTCTAGGCTCAAACTAGTAAATAAAATGGATTATCAGTAATCATTTCAAAGTGACACAGGCACATTGGATTAACCATTGGATTAACCTTCAGCAGCGTTTTTATCATTCTGATGCCATTGAACACAACTTTTGATCAGAAACAGCAAAAAGTAAGACAAATTGGCCGGGTTTTCTCCGCAAGGCTACGTGATGTCTGTGTTTGCTTCCCCTGTCGCGAGTTCTGATCGCTCAGTGATGAGACTTATACTTCTGGAATCTGTGGAATCTCAGCTTGCTAATCAATATCTTGTTTGTGCAGATCCGATAAATAACAAGGGTATTTTACCTTGAGTTCTGTGCTAAGTGCGTCAGAATTGTTTCGCTCAGGGCTAATTCAGAGCCTTTGTTATTACCCTTGTGTTTCATTTAGCTAAAAATTGTTCATATTGTCAGTTAGCTGAGTTTCTTCCCGTTAAGTGGATATGACACATTCATAGTTTATTAAATGTTAAGAAGCCCTCAGACGCTGTTTCTTGCAACACATGTTGATGTATAAAAGACATGAACAAGTGGATTTTGCATAATAGGTCCCCTTTAAGTCACTTTCTTTCGTGGAAATGTTTTTTCTCCCGCTCAGTTTGTGGCAAAGCCTGTTAGTCCTCGTTTTATTTTCTGGCCTTGGACCCCTCAGAGGTTTTGGTTTTGTTTACACCGACAGTGGGGGGTGTTACGCCTCCTCATTAACACCTGAGATATCAACACCTATCCTGAGGAGCTTTTCTTAAGAGATTAGGAGAGCAAAATGTCTTCAGAGAGGAAATATTGTCTGTTTTTTCCTCGTATGGAGTGTGAGTTTTCTAGGTTCAAAAAGTCACAACAAGAAAATTCTTAATTCTAATTACAGCGTGCAGATTGTTTATTAAAAAGCAAAGAGAATACTAAGCCATCCTGGGTTCTAATGACACACAAAAAACAGAATGAAATAAATATAATTAGAGGAAAACAATTTTGAGGGAATCATGGGCCAACAAACACTGATGCCACAGGATAAATGCTGTAACCCTGGCAACCTGAGCTGTCATTTTAAATCATTTACCCGGACTAGGTTTGTACTGTTATTTTGTTAAAGGAATATGAGTGCAATGACACTGAGCCGCATGCAGAAATATGTTGGGTGTGTGCGTGTGCGTGTGTGTGTGCGTGTGTGTGTGTGTGTGTGTGTGTGTGTGTGTGTGTGTGTGTGTGTGTGTGTCAATCCATCCATCCATCCATCTTCTCCCGCTTATCCGTGGTCGGGTCGCGGAGGTAGCAGTTCCAGCAGAGAGCCCCAAACTTTCTTTTCCCTGGCCACATCAACCAGCTCTGACTGGGGGATCCCAAGGCGCTCCCAGGCCAGAGAAGAGATATAATCCCTCCATCTGGTTCTAGGTCTACCCCTTGGTCTCTTCCCAGCTGGACGTGCCTGGAACACCTCCCTAGGGAGGCGCCCAGGTGGCATCCTAACTAGGTGCCCGAACCACCTCAACTGGCTCCTTTCGACGCGAAGGAGGAGCGGTTCAACTCCGAGTCCCTCCCGGATGACCGAACTTCTCACCTTATCCCTAAGGGAGACACCAGCCACCCTGCGGAGAAAACCCATCTCGGCCGCTTGTACCCGCGATCTCGTTCTTTCGGTCATGACCCATCCTTCATGACCATAGGTGAGGGTAGGAACGAAAATGGCCCGGTAGACAGAGAGCTTTGCTTTTTGGCTCAGCTCCCTTTTCGTCACAACGGTGCGGTAAAGAGACTGCAGTACCGCTCCCGCTGCTCCGATTCTCCGACCCATCTCACGCTCCATTGTTCCCTCACTCGAGAACAAGACCCCGAGATACTTGAACTCCTTCACTTGGGGTAAGGACTCATTCCCTACTTGGAGTGGACAGTCCATCGGTTTCCTGCTGAGAACCATGGCCTCAGATTTGGAGGTGCTGATCCTCATCCCAGCCGCTTCACACTCGGTTGCGAACCGATCCAGTGAGTGCTGAAGGTCGCAGACCGATGAAGCCATCAGAACCACATCATCTGCAAAAAGCAGTGGTGCAATCCTTAGTCCACCGAACTGCAGACCCCCTCCCCCACGACTACGCCTCGAAATCCGATCCATGTATATTACAAACAGGATTGGTGACAAAGCGCAGCCCTGGCGGAGGCCAACCCTCACCTGAAATGGGTCCGACTTACTGCCGAGGACCCGGACACAGCTCTCGCTTTGGGAGTACAGAGATTGGATGGCCCTGAGTAGAGACCCCCTCACCCCATACTCCCGCAGCACCTCCCACAGTGACTCCCTTGGAACCCGGTCATATGCCTTCTCCAAGTCTACAAAACACATGTAGACTGGATAAGCATACTCCCAGGCACCCTCCAGGATCCTTGCGAGAGTAAAAAGCTGATCCGTCGTTCCACGACCAGGACGGAATCCGCATTGTTCCTCCTCAATCTGAGGTTCGACAATCGGCCTGACCCTCCTTTCGAGTACCTTAGAGTAAACTTTCCCGGGGAGGCTGAGTAGTGTGATGCCTCGGTAATTGGCACACACCCTCTGATCCCCCTTTTTGAAAAGGGGAACCACCACTCCGGTCTGCCACTCCTTCGGTACTGTTTCCGACTTCCACGCAACGTTGATGAGACGTGTCAACCATGACAGTCCCTCAACACCCAGAGCCTTCAGCATTTCTGGGCGGATCTCATCCACCCCCGGGGCTTTGCCACTGTGAAGTTGTTTGACGACCTCAGTGACCTCCCCCAGGGAGATTGGTGTCGATCCCCCTTCATACTCCAGCTCTGCCTCTAACATAGAGGGCGGAGTTGTCGGGTTCAGGATGTGTCAAATGAAATCTAATCTGAGTATCAAGATATTCAAAGTAATGTAACCTTTAAATGAGAATCTGTTCTGCATGTTTCCAGTTTGATCCTCAGGTGGAAAGGGACATCCACTCCATCTTTGTTTTTGCCACGATGACCCCTCCATTTCCTGTCGAGCCCTCTGATCTTCCCCTCGCTTAAATACTGCGTATCCATACTCTCTATCTCTCTCTCCTTTAATAACGACATTATTAATAATTAAACAACAATAAAAAAAATGCTTCATTTCTGGCGCTCTCAAACGCAGGGTTGTCACAACGATCAAAAACATCCGAACATCAAAGTGGGAGGCGGCGGGAGATAAAAGGGTAGAGACAGAGGGTAAAAATAATATATTTGTAAAAATAATGGGATAAAAGGCGTCAGATAAAAGGTAGTCTATAAAAATAGGTTTTAAGAAGAGGACACTTTCACCTCGCTTCCTTTTCCTTTCTCTCTGCCACCCCTCCTCCATCTGCAGATGAAGTGTTGCTCTTGTTTTAATTATGCAGAGGAGGCTGCGGAGCAGGACAGGACATGTTTCAGTGTCGTCGCCAATTAAGCGCCGCCACCCAGTCGTGGAGCTGGAAGCGAGGAGGAGGAAGAGGAGGAGGAGGAGGAGGAGGAGGAGGTGGATGGAATGAAAGAGAGAGTTGAAATGACAGAGAAGAGAGAGAAATGAAATGAATTCAATGCATGACAGTCTTTTTCTTATTTTCCACGCAAATGGAGACGCTTCTCACGCGGTCTAATCTCTCACTTCAGAGTACTGACAGCAGCAAGAGCAGCAGAACATGCACAAGAAACTGCAGTAGTGCTAGTTTAGTATTTGCAGTATTTGCAGCTGGATTAGCAAACAAGCATTTTAATTGAAGAGGATATATTCTGCTAATTTTAAAGTTCATATCAGTATGTAGTGTCTTTACTTTAAAGAGTCCTCTCCTGCTGATGTTCAGGTGTATATCAGTATGTAGTGTCTCTACTTTAAAGAGTCCTCTTCTGCTGATGTTCAGGTGTATATCAGTATGTAGTGTCTCTACTTTAAAGAGTCCTCTCCTGCTGATGTTCAGGTGTATATCAGTATGTAGTGTCTCTACTTTAAAGAGTCCTCTCCTGCTGATGTTCAGGTGTATATCAGTATGTAGTGTCTCTACTTTAAAGAGTCCTCTCCTGCTGATGTTCAGGTGTATATCAGTATGTAGTGTCTCTACTTTAAAGAGTCCTCTCCTGCTGATGTTCAGGTGTATATCAGTATGTAGTGTCTCTACTTTAAAGAGTCCTCTCCTGCTGATGTTCAGGTGTATATCAGTATGTAGTGTCTCTACTTTAAAGAGTCCTCTCCTGCTGATGTTCAGGTGTATATCAGTATGTAGTTTCTCTACTTTAAAGAGTCCTCTCCTGCTGATGTTCAGGTGTATATCAGTATGTAGTGTCTCTACTTTAAAGAGTCCTCTCCTGCTGATGTTCAGGTGTATATCAGTATGTAGTGTCTCTACTTTAAAGAGTCCTCTCCTGCTGATGTTCAGGTGTATATCAGTATTTAGTGTCTCTACTTTAAAGAGTCCTCTCCTGCTGATGTGCAGGTGTATATCAGTATGTAGTGTCTCTACTTTAAAGAGTCCTCTCCTGCTGATGTTCAGGTGTATATCAGTATGTAGTGTCTCTACTTTAAAGAGTCCTCTCCTGCTGATGTTCAGGTGTATATCAGTATGTAGTGTCTCTACTTTAAAGAGTCCTCTCCTGCTGATGTTCAGGTGTATATGAGTATGTAGTGCCTCTACTTTAAAGAGTCCTCTCCTTCTGATGTTCAGGTGTATATCAGTATGTAGTGTCTCTACTTTAAAGAGTCCTTTCCTGCTGATGTTCAGGTGTGTATATCAGTATGTAGTGTCTCTACTTTAAAGAGTCCTCTCCTGCTGATGTTCAGGTGTGTATATCAGTATGTAGTGTCTCTACTTTAAAGAGTCCTCTCCTGCTGATGTTCAGGTGTGTATATCAGTATGTAGTGTCTCTACTTTAAAGAGTCCTCTCCTGCTGATGTTCAGGTGTATATCAGTATGTAGTGTCTCTACTTTAAAGAGTCCTCTCCTGCTGATGTTCAGGTGTATATCAGTATGTAGTGTCTCTACTTTAAAGAGTCCTCTCCTGCTGATGTTCAGGTGTATATCAGTATGTAGTGTCTCTACTTTAAAGAGTCCTCTCCTGCTGATGTTCAGGTGTATATCAGTATGTAGTGTCTCTACTTTAAATAGTCCTCTCCTGCTGATGTTCAGGTGTATATCAGTATGTAGTGTCTCTACTTTGAAGAGTCCTCTCCTGCCGATGTTCAGGTGTATATCAGTATGTAGTGTCTCTACTTTAAAGAGTCCTCTCCTGCTGATGTTCAGGTGTATATCAGTATGTAGTGTCTCTACTGGGACATGTCTCTATGCTTTAATGTTCAAAAAGCTCTTCAGTTTTCTCATACTGTCTGTGCTGCAGCACCTCTTTTGACCCTCTGTC
This sequence comes from Notothenia rossii, assembly GCF_949606895.1. Classification (NCBI taxonomy): domain Eukaryota; kingdom Metazoa; phylum Chordata; class Actinopteri; order Perciformes; family Nototheniidae; genus Notothenia; species Notothenia rossii. The sequence continues at coordinate 91,134,129 of NC_136901.1, forward strand.
TGAAACCAGAGCCCAGTCTGGTCTGATTGGTTTATTGGCAGGCTCTGTTGTGATTGGTCAACTGCTTAGAGATGTTCCGCCCCTTAGCCTATCACGTACAATGTGTTGGAGCGCTAGCCAATAGAAGTGCGAGTGTAATTTAGCAATGCCACTATGTTCCAGAAGTCCAAAAAACAAAAATTAACCAACTAACTAACTAGTCACTTCCTGCTACCAATTACCATTAGCTGGAACAGTTAGCCGCTAACGAGCTAGCCTAACCAATAGAAAAAGGAGAATATTAATGATGTACAATTCATCAACGTCCAGCACACTTCCTGGGGGCTTGGTTCCATCCAATTATTTCAAAACTTTAATTCATAAAAAAATACAAATTGTAAAAAGATTTGGAAAACATTTTGATAATTTTGACTGATATTGCAATATGCGATATTCATGGGCTCTTCATCATTCTTTGAATCATTATCGAAGAATATATTAATGTGATCATGGTGGTATTTTTTAAGAGTGTCTTTGCAAAATAAATATGTTTAAATAGGTAGAAAACGATTTATAGTCCAAGATATCTCTGCAGCTCCACTGAGAAACGTCATTTAAACACATATTTAGCCTCTAACAAATATATTGGTTCCTGCAGTTTGAATAATGATCGCATTGAGACATACTGTGCATCACTAATCATAGTTAACTGTGTCAGATTAAGTGTTAGTCATAGTTACAGAGCTAATTAGCTGCATTGTATGAATGACTGTTCGTAGGTACATGAAGAGGCAAAAGCTGCAGACTAACAACATGTCGTCCTCCCTCTCTTCCCTGTATTGATGAAAGCACATGTAGCCATTGATTTGCATTGCATATTCACCAGCTTCCCCCCCCCCTGAAATCAGCTCTATTGTGGGTTTAAAGTGTCAGGCGGACACACGGCACGATAAAGAGCGAGCAGCAGGTAATTACCACTCCTCCATCGATAACCATTCTAATAGACTTCCAACCGGCTATTTACATTAGGGAGGAGCTCCTCTTGCCGTATTGACTTTCATAAAATATATGTGTGGTAGACTACATTAAAATCAATAAAGCCATTTAAAGAGCATTATCATTAAGAGGGCGACTGTGTGTTAAGTGTGTGTGTGAGGAGTTGGTTATCCAGCGCAGTATGATGCCTTAAACCAACATCAGTTACTGCATGACTGCACTCAGTCTGTCTCACACACACTCTCTCTTTGCTATACGTCTCTCTGTAGTTCACTTTCATCTAAGGCCCTACATGTAGAACCATCTGCCTGAGAGTGCAAAGGGGAATATAAGATTAAAGAGAGTACGGTCAGAGAGGAAACACCTGTGCAGAATGGAGAGCTGGTGTCAAAGGAAAATAACTTTCCCCCTATTTTAAATTCACAGTTGTCTTTTAACTCTATCCTCAATGTATATGTATATTACACGCTCAGAAAAAGTGTTTGAAAAATAATATATAGAGCAGGGAGAAAGTACAATTCACAAATCTTTAAATAGGCCTTGTTTTGCTTTTTGTGGTTTTCCCTTTCCTTTAGTGTGTTATATTGGTTTTAGTGCATGTAAATGGTCTGCTAAGGCTAAAATCCCTGTTTTCCCTCCAGAGGGAGTTTCTCTGCATGCCTGAAAAAACTCCATTGGACCCCTTTTTTTGTTTTTTTAAATCATGTAACATACTGACATCACTATGTAACACTTGGGCTTTTATTGGCTAGCGCTCAAAAACATTGTAGGTGACAGGATTGGGGGCGGGACATCACTAAGCGGTTGACTAATCACAACAGAGCCGGTCAGCTAACCCAGTGATTCTCAAATGGGGGTACACATTGTCTTAAAGTAGAGACACTACATACTGATATACACCTGAACATCAGCAGGAGAGGACTCTTTAAAGTAGAGACACTACATACTGATATACACCTGAACATCAGCAGGAGAGGACTCTTTAAAGTAGATACACTACATACTGATATACACCTGAACATCAGCAGGAGAGGACTCTTTAAAGTAGAGACACTACATACTGATATACACCTGAACATCAGCAGGAGAGGACTCTTTAAAGTAGAGACACTACATACTGATATACACCTGAACATCAACAGGAGAGGACTCTTTAAAGTAGAGACACTTCATACTGATATACACCTGAACATCAGCAGGAGAGAACTCTTTAAAGTAGAGACACTACATACTGATATACACTTGATCATCAGCAGGAGAGGATTCTTTAAAGTAGAGACACTACATACTGATATACACCTGAACATCAGCAGGAGAGGACTCTTTAAAGTAGAGACACTACATACTGATATACACCTGAACATCAGCAGGAGAGGACTCTTTAAAGTAGAGAAACTACATACTGATATACACCTGAACATAAGCAGGAGAGGACTCTTTAAAGTAGAGACACTACATACTGATATACACCTGAACATCAGATGGAGAGGACTCTTTAAAGTAGAGACACTACATACTGATATACACCTGAACATAAGTAGGAGAGGACTCTTTAAAGTAGAGACACTAAATACTGATATACACCTGAACATCAGCAGGAGAGGACTCTTTAAAGTAGAGACACTACATACTGATATACACCTGAACATCAGCAGGAGAGGACTCTTTAAAGTAGAGACACTACATACTGATATATACCTGAACATCAGCAGGAGAGGACTCTTTAAAGTAGAGACACTCCTTGCTGATATACACCTGAACATCAGCAGGAGAGGACTCTTTAAAATAGAGACACTCCATACTGATATACACCTGAACATCAGCAGGAGAGGACTCTTTAAAGTAGAGACACTACATACTGATATACACCTGAACATAAGTAGGAGAGGACTCTTTAAAGTAGAGACACTAAATACTGATATACACTTGAACATCAGCAGGAGAGGACTCTTTAAAGTAGAGACACTCCATACTGATATACACCTGAACATAAGCAGGAGAGGACTCTTTAAAGTAGAGACACTACATACTGATATACACCTGCACATCAGTAGGAGAGGACTCTTTAAAGTAGAGACACTACTTACTGATATACACCTGAACATCAGCAGAATAGGGCCCCTTTAATATATAGTATTCAATGGAGTATTTCTGTGTTTTTCTGTGCAGTTTTTGGTACTGTGCGATGTAGTATTGGTGGTTCCTGCTGTTTTTTTCATGTTCACCGACTCCCTGACCTGTCAGTGTGATCTATGTGTCGAGGAATCAGAGGGGCTCAGCTGCGGTACTGATGCAGGACTCAATTTTCTCTCCCTTTCCTCCCCCCTTCAACCATCTCTCCGTCTCATTTGATGCTGAATTGACTCCCACCTGAGCTTCCGCCACTCCCATCATGCATCAGCCTGCCACCTGAGCCCCCCCCTCCCCTCCGACCACTCTCACGTTACAATATCATCATTCGTCTTCTGCAGTGAAACACACACATCCTCCACCCCCCACCCACCGACACACAGGATGATGATAAGGGATTGGATTTATTCAGCGCCTGACTCGATTGGTTTTCAAAAGGAAGTGATAGAGATGCAGCTCCAATACAATTTAATACAGGGCGGTATTTTTGCCTATAAATAACCAGAGGTGGAAGAAGTACTGTTACTCAAGTAAAAGTTATGAAAAAACATGATTAGCTTTGAGTTATCTTTCAATTATTAAGCTCAAAAAGATCCTATTTTTCCCATTTCTCTTGCAGCTTGGTCAGAGAAATCCGCAGAAACCGATAAATAGGAAGTACACACTAAAGGGAACAGCAGAACAAGACAGACAGGAAGTAAACACTAAAGGGAACAGCAGAAGAAGACAGACAGGAAGTAAACACTAAAGGGAACAGCAGAAGACAGACAGGAAGTACACACTAAAGGGAACAGCAGAAGAAGACAGACAGGAAGTAAACACTAAAGGGAACAGCAGAAGAAGACAGACAGGAAGTAAACACTAAAGGGAACATCATAAGAAGACAGACAGGAAGTACACACTAAAGGGCACAGCAGAAGAAGAAAGACAGGAAGTAAACACTAAAGGGAACAGCAGAAGAAGACAGACAGGAAGTAAACACTAAAGGGAACAGCAGAAGAAGACAGACAGGAAGTAAACACTCGCAGGAACACAGTATGGTCTCTGGCAGTGTTTAAAGACTTGTTGAATAAAAAGTTAACAGACTTGGACAGTTCCAGAAAACCTCGATCAGTGCTGCCGTCATTTTAAGATGCCGCAGTTTCAGCCGTTGGTAAACAATTGATAACTTTTTCTTGAGGTTCGGGCCTTTTTGGCTTTACGCCACTGAGCAACTTTCATAGGAATTAACAGGGTCCCGCTTCTGACGCTGTATCCAGTCCTCTTTATACATCCATGGCTCGAACTCACACAAACTTTAATTCAAATTGTAGCAAAAAGTGGACGCAGATTCCAAATGTCAGGCTGAAGTTTTGGGGTGAAAAGTGTATAAAGTTATAAAGATCTACAATACTGAACATAATCACATTTGTATGAAATATGTGTGTCGTGGCTTCCTTCCTTGTTTATCTATCAAGCCACTAGACGCCTTTAACAGACAGGTTTTAACTTGTTTTCTTCCTTTATATTACTTACAGTTGAAGAGTTGCTTGGCCTCCAGTTTAGATGATGTTATGCGATGTGTTTGCTCAAAAACAAAATAACAAACTTTTACACATGCAACAAAGAAAAGAGGCCATTACAATATTCAAAATAAATAAGCAAAACTCAAATAAAATAACAAACAACTTAGATATTCTTTCTTTCTTGATACGGCTTATATAACTTAATAACTTAAAAAGTAATTGGACGGTTAAAAAACTGTTCCTCAACGGCGTCTTTCTAGGAGATTGCCCATCTCTGTCACTGTAGATGAGGCGTCGTGGGAATTGTAGTCTTTTATAGTGTGTTGACTACAGACTTCACAATTAGGTGGCCTTTCTTATCAAAAACGAAATACTGGCTCTAACATTGTGTCTGCATGTTCTTTTGATGAATCATAAAGCTCGTGAAGAAGCAAACATATTTAAAACTCTAAATGTTTATTACGACGGGGACGTTTGAGGGGAATAATAAAAAGCTCTGGGTTCAGGAGGTTAAACCACGGATCGGATTGTGACAATCACGATTCGACCTCGTTATCCCCGTTACCCGTCAACTGTCGAAACTTGCTCCGGGTCTCGTTAGTCCACAGCTCTGGGCTTCCTTCATTATCTAATTGGTTTCTAGGAACCTGGATCCCTGCGTGGGCATCCAGTGTCGAAGTGTCACAAACAATGCCTCCACTCTGTCCTTCTCATTGTGAAACAGGCAATTATCAGAGTAAACCAGGGGCTGATTATTTCAGTCTGTTGCTGCGGTTGTTATCTAAATTCTTTCACGGTGTGGCTGGAAAAAAACCTGTTAACTGTTAATAGGCTAATTACAACTGTTCAACGAGTCAGGTCTGAGTCATATTAGAGGCAGAGCTGCTAGTTTCACTCACAGAGAGGGAAATCATTCAGGAAACATTCTACCACGGTTTATTATGATGGGAAATACGGCCGACTGGGGTTTAATGGCTCCTTTCAAAGCGGCAGTCCAATCAGAAAACTGCCTCGTAACAGGAAGGGCATGACAACAAACAAGATGGCTGCACACAAGCTGCATATGCCTGCTGAGTCATGAATAAAAGACGATATGTTCACCGGCTGCAGCGCCAGTTTGGTCTGCTTAAAGTCAAAATAAATATGTGAACTTTAAAACAATTAAACTTTGTGTGACTTGTAAACACTGTCTGTTTCTAGGTTCAATAATAAATCAGATTTTATTTGACCGTACATTTTCAGAAGGCAGTTCAGTGTTCAACAATGCCAGCAGTGAAAACGCTAACGTTCACCTTCTTAGTTTTCTGTCACGTAGATTTGATCACAGGAAAAAAAAGTTGCTCTCGTCCCTGATTTATATGTTTGGCCTAAATCCCTAAACACTCTCACTTTAGGAGTGAACTCTTTCAGTTGAATGAGGATCCCTTCCTTAAGGTGGAGGGTGTAAATACAAGATTTGGGACACACTCCCATTTCTCCAGCAGATACAAGAACCATCGTCAATTATAAAATAATAATTATAATAAAACTCCAATGAACTATAGTGTCTTTCCTTTTTGTTAACTTAAATTAAATCCGATGTTGATGTGTTGCTTGGTTTTTGCAACAGTCCCTCTACACATCCAAACTTTTACAATCAAATTAACAAGTCTACCATTTTCTAGACTAGACACGGGTATATGATCCGAAGTAAAAAAAAGATATACAATGGAAACTTATATCTTATCTTAAACCTGGTTGATAATAACTTCCTATTGGAGGGTTTGATAACTTCCGGACAGAGTGGAAGTGGATAAGAGGAGTGGTTGATTTGATACTGGGTTTTTAAACAAAGTCATCCAGAAGACTTTCAGGTTATTCCAGAATAAATATCAATTCATGGAGTTGATGAAAGTGTCTTTGTTGAATTATTAAGAGCTCCACATCTCGTCTGTGATCTGAGAGGACGACACACACACACACACACACACACACACACACACACACACACACACACACACACACACACACACACACACACACACACACACACACACACACACACACACACACACACACACACACACTCTGGGCTCTGACCGGGGCGTCCATCTTGGCCCGTGGCTTCACCGCAGGCCTGCAGGGAGAGAGACGTCCTCTCCGACAGCAAAGGTTAATAATTCTGCTCCTGACTCTGCGGGACCCGTCTCGCCGCTACAAGCTTCGATTTAATCAAACGGAAAGAGAGGTGAAGCCGGCCGGCCAAATCACTCTCACACACACACACACACACACACACACACACACACACACACACACACACACACACACACACACACACACACACACACACACACACACACACACACACACACACACACACACACAGAGTCCGAAATAACTGCGAGACAGTCAGGAGGGGATGCACAGAGATGACCAGAAGATATGAAGGAAATAAATTGGATGCAGAGGAAGATGGAACAACGTTTTCATTATTGTTTATGAGAGTGTTTCCAATCTTTCTACATTGCACTTTTGATTCACTGCATGTTTTGATGGGACTGGAATCACTGGTGGCTACATTTCAAACAATCTGTTGTTAGGATAGCCTCACAATAGAAGAGTTTCTTTCATTTTCTAATGTTGATTTTAATTATTGATGCATTGTAGTTTAACACTGATTTCGCAATGGATGCATTGTAGATGAAGATCACTCAGAGCAATGCATGGTGGGAAACGGTGGTGTGTTGCAGTAATGACTAATGAGTCCTAAAACCAGGAAACAACTTAGCATTTTAACATCTATGGTTTCTCAGAAATCAATGGTTTTTTGAACAGGTTTTTTGGTAAGACACCTGAACTAAGGTGTTTGGTTAACACAAGCTGAATATATTATCACGTTTTGTTCTACGACTTAAAATACATGCATAAATACTTCACTCGTAAATGTACAAAGCTAATATGTGTCATACAAATGGCAGTTGCGAAAAAGTGTCCAATAAATCCACTAAACATCATCTCGACGAACATTGGGCGCCTTTACCTTAGCGGTGGTAACGTGAAGTCATGTGACCGTGCTGTAGTTCCTCATAGCCCAACATTAGCCGCCTTTAGCTTAGTGGTGGTGACGTGAAGTCATGTGACCGTGCTGTAGTTCCTCATAGCCCAACATTAGCCGCCTTTAGCTTAGTGGTGGTGACGTGAAGTCATGTGACCGTGCTGTAGTTCCTTTATAGACTAACATTAGCCTCCTTTAGCTTAGCGGTGGTGACGTGAAGTCATGTGACCGTGCTGTAGTTCCTTTATAGCCCAACATTAGCCACCTTTAGCTTAGCGGTGGTGACGTGAAGTCATGTGACCGTGCTGTAGTTCCTTTATAGCCCATCATTAGCCACCTTTAGCTTAGCGGTGGTGACGTGAAGTCATGTGACCGTGCTGTAGTTCCTTTATAGCCCAACATTAGCCGCCTTTAGCTTAGCGGTGGTGACGTGAAGTCATGTGACCGTGCTGTAGTTCCTTTATAGCCCAACATTAGCCGCCTTTAGCTTAGCGGTGGTGACGTGAAGTCATGTGACCGTGCTGTAGTTCCTTTATAGCCCAACATTAACCACCTTTAGCTTAGCGGTGGTGACGTGAAGTCATGTGACCGTGCTGTAGTTCCTTTATAGCCTAACGTTAGCCACCTTTAGCTTAGCGGTGATGACGTGAAGTCATGTGACCGTGCTGCAGTTCCTTTATAGCCTAACGTTAGCCACCTTTAGCTTAGCGGTGGTGACGTGAAGTCATGTGACCGTGCTGTAGTTCCTTTATAGCCTAACGATGGCCTCCTTTAGCTTAGCGGTGGTGACGTGAAGTCATGTGACCGTGCTGCAGTTCCTTTATAGCCTAACGATGGCCTCCTTTAGCTTAGTGGTGGTGACGTGAAGTCATGTGACCGTGCTGCAGTTCCTTTATAGCCTAACGTTAGCCACCTTTAGCTTAGCGGTGGTGACGTGAAGTCATGTGACCGTGCTGCAGTTCCTTTATAGCCCAACATTAGCCGCCTTTAGCTTAGTGCTGGTGGCGTGAAGTCATGTGACCGTGCTGTAGTTCCTTTATAGCCCAACATTAGCCGCCTTTAGCTTAGTGCTGGTGACGTGAAGTCATGTGACCGTGCTGTAGTTCCTTTATAGCCCAACATTAGCCGCCTTTAGCTAAGCGGTGGTGACGTGAAGTCATGTGACCGTGCTGTAGTTCCTTTATAGCCCAACATTAACCGCCTTTAGCTTAGCGGTGGTGACGTGAAGTCATCTGACCGTGCTGTAGTTCCTTTATAGCCTAACGTTAGCCACCTTTAGCTTAGCGGTGATGACGTGAAGTCATGTGACCGTGCTGCAGTTCCTTTATAGCCCAACATTAGCCGCCTTTAGCTTAGCGGTGGTGACGTGAAGTCATGTGACCGTGCTGCAGTTCCTTTATAGCCCAACATTAGCCTCCTTTAGCTTAGCGGTGGTGACGTGAAGTCATGTGACCGTGCTGTAGTTCCTTTATAGCCTAACGTTAGCCACCTTTAGCTTAGCGGTGGTGACGTGAAGTCATGTGACCGTGCTGTAGTTCCTTTATAGCCCAACATTAGCCGCCTTTAGCTTAGCGGTGGTGACGTGAAGTCATGTGACCGTGCTGTAGTTCCTTTATAGCCCAACATTAGCCGCCTTTAGCTTAGCGGTGGTGACGTGAAGTCATGTGACCGTGCTGTATTTCCTTTATAGCCTAACGTTAGCCACCTTTAGCTTAGCGGTGATGACGTGAAGTCATGTGACCGTGCTGCAGTTCCTATATAGCCTAACGTTAGCCACCTTTAGCTTAGCGGTGGTGACGTGAAGTCATGTGACCGTGCTGTAGATCCTTTATAGCCTAACGATGGCCTCCTTTAGCTTAGTGGTGGTGACGTGAAGTCATGTGACCGTGCTGCAGTTCCTTTATAGCCTAACGTTAGCCACCTTTAGCTTAGCGGTGGTGACGTGAAGTCATGTGACCGTGCTGTAGTTCCTTTATAGCCCAACATTAGCCGCCTTTAGCTTAGCGGTGGTGACGTGAAGTCATGTGACCGTGCTGTAGTTCCTTTATAGCCTAACGTTAGCCACCTTTAGCTTAGCGGTGATGACGTGAAGTCATGTGACCGTGCTGCAGTTCCTATATAGCCTAACGTTAGCCACCTTTAGCTTAGCGGTGGTGACGTGAAGTCATGTGACCGTGCTGTAGATCCTTTATAGCCTAACGATGGCCTCCTTTAGCTTAGTGGTGGTGACGTGAAGTCATGTGACCGTGCTGCAGTTCCTTTATAGCCTAACGTTAGCCACCTTTAGCTTAGCGGTGGTGACGTGAAGTCATGTGACCGTGCTGTAGTTCCTTTATAGCCTAACGTTGGCCACCTTTAGCTTAGCGGTGGTGACGTGAAGTCATGTGACCGTGCTGCAGTTCCTTTATAGCCTAACGTTAGCCACCTTTAGCTTAGCGGTGGTGACGTGAAGTCATGTGACCGTGCTGCAGTTCCTTTATAGCCCAACATTAGCCGCCTTTAGCTTAGTGGTGGTGACGTGAAGTCATGTGACCGTGCTGCAGTTCCTTTATAGCCTAACGTTAGCCACCTTTAGCTTAGCGGTGGTGACGTGAAGTCATGTGACCGTGCTGTAGTTCCCTTTATAGCCTAACGTTGGCCACCTTTAGCTTAGCGGTGGTGACGTGAAGTCATGTGACCGTGCTGCAGTTCCTTTATAGCCTAACGTTAGCCACCTTTAGCTTAGCGGTGGTGACGTGAAGTCATGTGACCGTGCTGTAGTTCCTTTATAGCCCAACATTAGCCGCCTTTAGCTTAGTGCTGGTGGCGTGAAGTCATGTGACCGTGCTGTAGTTCCTTTATAGCCCAACATTAGCCGCCTTTAGCTTAGTGCTAGGTGGCGTGAAGTCATGTGACCGTGCTGCAGTTCCTTTATAGCCCAACATTAGCCGCCTTTAGCTTAGTGCTGGTGGCGTGAAGTCATGTGACCGTGCTGTAGTTCCTTTATAGCCCAACATTAGCCACCTTTAGCTTAGCGGTGGTGACGTGAAGTCATGTGACCGTGCTGCAGTTCCTTTATAGCCCAACATTAGCCGCCTTTAGCTTAGTGCTGGTGGCGTGAAGTCATGTGACCGTGCTGTAGTTCCTTTATAGCCCAAACATTAGCCGACTTTAGTTTAGTGGTGGTGACGTGAAGTCATGTGACCGTGCTGTAGTTTGGTTTATAGCTTTACGTACAGGAGATTGCATCAAATATCACAAAGTGGTGTTAATATGTGGAGATTATCCTGCTGAACAAAACCTGTAAGTATCATAAACTTGTGTTCGCCACAGAGATTATTTTCTGTAATATACCGAAATCCAATTGGGAAACCCGATTGCTTTTTGGTACTTGCGATTCTAACTTCTAGATCGGCATACAAAAATACATCATCGCTGCACCACTCTATTAAACCTTAGCATCTCTAAATGTGTTCCTATCTCTCATCAGAACTGATTACACTGTACATTTTACATGTACATGTTTAATACTTTATATTCCATCCCTCACATACTTATGTATACATAATAACTTGCTTTAAATGTGGTTTTTGTTATTGTTAATTTGTAAATTCAACATGTATATTTTCTACTTTATTGTTTATTTCCAGTCTCTTTCATTTGTATTGTAAATGCCATGTCTTTTTATGCTGCTGCAACACAAACATTTTCCAAATTGGGATCAATAAAGTACTTTTGATCTTATCTAGATTAAAGAGTGATTTTCTGGAACTAAAAGGTGAAAACAGGTATTTTCCTCTGGATGTTCTCACAACTTTTTTGCTCGGAGCACATTACACGTCTTTGTCTTAGACCACGTTCAACCTGCAGACATGTGAGTGTGTGTTTAATGGAAAGCGGTCCGGTGTTGGCTGCGTTCGGATCAGATTTGGGCGAGGAGCCGAGCTCAGGCCGCGGACAAAGTCTTGCAGATCGAGCGTGTCGTGATGCCAAAGAGGAGAGAGGGAAAACCTTGAAGCTCACAACCTGTCTGATGTGCATTGACCTATGATAATGGCTCTGATGTGTTTGATCTTTACTTCTGGAAATAAAATCAAAACTCTCACGACCTTTAGGAAGTTTTAATTCTCTGTGTAGAGATAGGAATATAATAAACACTGATCAGTAAGAATATATAAACTACGGTACTAAGTACAATTATAAATGCTAAATTGTAAAAATAGTCGGTTAAAAGTCTGCATTAAACATCTGAGGAAATTTAAAAAGTATTAAGAAAAGATGAGATATGAGATTATGTTACTTAATGTTTACTTTGCAGCAGCATAACAAGACAAGACATTATACATAAGATACATTAGAAATAAACAATCCAAGATATTTCTGAAATAGAAATAAAAAGCATTAAAAAGTCAAACAATTTGGAAATACACATTTTCAGTAACAAAATATAATGCAGCTATTGGTATCAAATAAGACTTAAGTACCAAAAGTAATAGTACTTACTGAAGAGGATTAGTGCCACGTGTGAATTATTTGATTTAAAATGTATGAAATTTGATTGTTTTTTATCTTAATCTCAGAATTTAAAAGATTTCCCACGATGTATAAAATTAATGGAGGTTTAGGATAATAATAATAATAATAATAATAATAATAATAATAATAATAATAATAATAATAATAATAATAA
>NC_136901.1:91146644-91211644 GCF_949606895.1 Notothenia rossii
AGAAGTCCCACTCTTCTAGTTCATAGCAAAACTGCCTGATCAACAAGCTTGCCCAAATTGAGCATGATACGTTTTTTATTAAACAGAAAGTCTTGAGTGCAGAATTAAAAACTCATACACGTCTTTGTGAGCCATTATGGTTATTTAATCAACCACAGATTTAAAAAATGGTGTTATTATGAAGCAGCAGAAGAAAGAGAATACATTTTCCATTACATATTTTAATCACTAATGCTAAGTGGCCAGAAAGGCACAAAGCTGTCCTGATATTAAGGGACATCAGAGGAAAACGATACTTCCACGAGATTGTGGATGCTTTTGTCGCAGTTTTAGTCTTGGTTTCAGAATGAGACCCCCATTTGTTTATTTGACAGTACTGCAAGGTTTTATAATATAATACATACATCATCTTCTGGCACTATCCGGAGGACCAAAGGATGCTTTACATTCATGTAGACCAGGGGTGTCAAACTCAATTTCATCGCGGGCCACATTAGCATTATGGTTGCACTCAAAGGGCCGGTTGTAACTATATAAATATACATATATAAATATATAATATACATATATAAATATATAATATATATATATAAAATAATGTATTATATTACATTATTGCCTCTGAATTGGATTATTATCCGATAGGGTAATAACTTAGTAATTATCTACGTCTGAAAGCAGAAGTCCAGGGCAAACAATTGCAAGTTTTCTTCAGTGTGCATGTCACAAAACGAGATGCATTGTGGGACATGTAGTTTATGGGCAACCTGCTTCTGTAAAGTGGCATGTAACCGTTATAATAAACGTATTATATTCTTTGCAAGCTCTTGCAGGGCCACATCAAGTGAAGTCGCGGGCCGGATTTTGGCCCCCGGCCTTGAGTTTGACACCCCTGATGTAAACAAAAACAAATAACACAATGTTTCCCCAGAATAACAGAGTTAACTAATGCTTTGTCTCAAATCACATACTTCTGTACATGAATGTATTATTTTTCCGTGTGTTTGAGTGCTTCCCAGTATAGGAACTATGGCAAAACAAAACTATGAGTACGTGGATGATTCAATGATAACGGTCAAAAGGTCTCACACGGGGGGCGGTGGTGGCGAAGTCGATAGGGACTTGGCTTGGTAACTGGAAGGTCACCAGTTCAAGTCCCGGCAAGACCAAGTGCTACCGAGGTGTCCCTGAGCAAGGCACTGTTCCCTAAACTACTCACCGGGCGCCGTTCAAAACACTAGGATGGGTCAAATGCAGAGAAACAATTTCCCCACAGGGATTATACATCAAATATCAAATTATTTTCCGTGTGAGTGCTTCCCAGTATAGGAACTATGGCAAAATACAATATGAGTATGTGGATGATTCAATGATAACGGTCAAAAGGTCTCACACTCATTCACAGCAAACATTAGATTACATTACATTGCATTTAGCTGACGCTTTTATCCAAGGGGCTTACAATAAGTACATTCGACCAGGGAAGATAGAAACCAGCCGTGATTACCGTTGCTGATGAACACAGCAATAAACAAAGAAAATTACACATGTTTTTCTTTTAAATGAGTATAAAGTACACAAACCACTATACATGTGTCGAAAAAAGAAGCAACCATTAATCTTACTTGGTTATTTGAGCAGTCTTTAAAGATAACATTGCTAGCTAGCTAATTCAAGATTCATACAAGAAGAGTTCAGAGTGTAGGACATGGCAGTGAAGTGAGGAGAGTATCCAAATAGAGACACAGTATAAGTCCACAGGCCTTTAAGAACAGAGTTTTTCAATGTTTCTGTAGATGTGTTATTGCTTCACAAACCAAGTTTACCTTAAAAGGTGTTTTATAATCTGTAAAGGATAGAGCTCCTCGAACTTTATCACTGGTTTTACTCAGAAATGTACACTTACTATACCATACTTTTATATACGTCTACTTGAATTAGGAATTTCCATTGTAAGTTATCTCTACACCACTAGGATTCAGATGGAAATATTGTAGTTTTTTTTGACAGTTGTATCTTTACCCAGCACTTTTTAAAGTCATTCAAATGAGCTCCACCTTTCACAGCTGCAACATGAAAGTGATCAGCACATGAATGCATCAATGATAATAATCCAACGATACATCATATGTGATTCTGAAATTATGCATAAAAGGTATTCTTAATTCCGGTACGTACATTCAACCACCATGCGGTCTAGAGCCTTCAGCCGCTCTGCACCCCGCCTCTGGAACTCCCTCCCACCTGACATCCGCAACACTGACTCTCTCCCCATTTTCAAATCACGCCTCAAAACATATCTCTTCACACTCGCATATCCACCCTGATTATTATCCATCACACATCCTCTGTTTTTATTTATTTGGTTATTTGATTGATTTATATACTGAATGGTCTTGTTTATGTCTCTTATGCTGGTGTTATGTATTGTGTATCTTGTTTTTTATGTGTTGGACGGCGACCTTGAGAGCCTGAAAGGCGCTTATATAAAATAAATGAATTATTATTATTATTATTATTATTATTTCAAAGCTGTACTATTTTTGTAACAGAGTTATTCCGCACAGTGGTATAACTTTTTTTATTTAAGAAGATCTTCTTCCTCCGCTGGTTTAACTTGATGTATCTGTGCTGTTGTAATGTTGACTAATCTCAAACTAGCCGTCTGAATACAGGTAGCTGGAATCCAGCCGACTTAAGGCAGGACGCTTCATGGCTTCTTATAGCAGTAAAGGCCTTTTTAGTCACAGAATATATCAAAATACTTCCCTAAAAACATGCTCCATGCAGCCTCACCCAGGGCCAAGCACCTGCCCCGATAAGAAGACCTTACGGGTCTCACATTACGATAAGGGGGGCGGTCATTCAGGAATATATTGAAGGCCTTCACCATGGAGCACCTGGGGCTGAGCAGCAGGATTTAAAAAAGGAATCGGCAGTATGAAGAGAAGCTGCTGCCGAGGGAAAAAAAGTACTGATCGCTCAGGCTGCTTTCCTGGGATCCTCTGAAGAGAAGTTCACTTGAGGAAGCACCGACTAAGGTAAGGTACATTTATTTATAAAGCACATGTTCTGACATAGAGGCAATTCAAAGTGCCATACATCATTATTAAAGGTCCCATGTCATGGACATTTCTACTGATCATAATTCCATTGTTGAGGTCGACTAGAATACATTTAAATTGTGCAATTTTCCAAACTCACATTGGTTTCTCAAACAGCATCTCTGTATAGTATGTGTATTCACTCTCTGTCCTACACGGCTTGTTGGAGCTCCTGCCCCCCCCCGCTCCCTGTGAGCCCAGTGTGCTCTGATTGGTCGGGACGTTGCAAGGCTCGCTGCTCACTGAGCTGGCTTACTGGTGTGGTTTCCGGGTCGGCGATACAGTGGGAAACTCATCCTGAGCACACACAAACACTCACAGCCGAATTAAAAACAATAAGTGTGGCTTGATGTTGAGTCAGAAAAAGGTTTATAACGCTGTGAGAATGGGTCTGCGGAGAGAATTGCTCCGCCATCACAACTCATCTATTACCAGCGTTCAGGGAGCTCTATGCAAGTCAATGGGACTCCCTGTTAGTTGAACATTTACGCTAAAGGTATATAACATGTCACCCATGTCCTTGGCATAGAGTTGATCAGGTTGTTGATTGTGGCCTGTGGAATGTTGGTCCACTCCTCTTCAATGGCTGTGGGAAGTTGCTGGATATTGGCAGGAACTGGAACACGCTGTCGTATACGCCGATCCAGAGCAACCCAAACATGCTCGATGGGTGACATGTTAGGGTTAGGGTTTAACCCTAGGGTTTTCGGACCCCCCCCAGACCCCCCCAATAAAGCAAAACTGCACGTTTCAGAGTGGCCTTTTATTGTGGCCAGCCTAAGGCACACCTGTGCAATAATCATGCTGTCTAATCAGCATCTTGATATGCCACACCTGTGAGGTGGGATGGATTATCTCGGCAAAGGAGAAGTGCTCACTATCACAGATTTTTTCTGATTTGTGAACAATATTTGAGAGAAATGGTTATTTTGTGTATATAGAAAATGTTTTAGATCTTTGAGTTCATCTCATGAAAAATGGGAGCAAAAACAAAAGTGTTGCATTTATATTTTTGTTCAGTGTATGTGGAGATTATTATTATTTGTGTCAATACGTGGGTTAATATATATTTATTTTTGTTTATGTTTCTGTTTCAAGGCTGAAAATAAAACTGTCTATTTTTTCCAAGACATCCTCTTTACAAGTGAGTATCTCTGCACTTCATGTCGGGGATCTCCTCTGGCTCTTGCGAGGAGTTAAAGGAAGGATTAAAGGACTGAGCTCTTCTCACTCTGGACTCAGGCCAGAGTCTTTCTCGGTCCACGTGTTTAGGTTTGCACGGTTTCGGGTTTTGACCTGTGGGAGCGTTCAATTAGAGCGACAGACCGCCTCGATCGATCTCAGGCGGGAGTTTGAAAGGTGGCCAAGTCCTGCAGAGTTTGATCCAGATCGCCTTTTTTTGGCTGCTCTGACACTTCTCTGTTCATCAGGAGGAAACCCGAGGGTGAGTCGTTCAGACGACCACAAAGATATTTGAGGAAACCATGAAGCTCAGTCTTTTTATTATAATAGACAGTGGACAGGAGTTAAAAGGCAATAAGAGCAATATTTGTAAAAGGCAAAACATTTTAAAAACGTTAAATGAAATATTGGAGCTGAAACAACAAATGGTGTCCCACAGACTTAATACACAATCCTTGTTTAGTACAGATCCTCTTCGAAAAAAAGAAATCACACCGTGACATTTTAGTATATTATCGCTTAAGCTGCGGAAACTCTCATAAACTGATATGCTGTCATTCTTCATGTCACAAACCAAACAACATCTCAATACAAAACATCAAAAAGATGACTACTAAGCACTGGTCATATCATAAATGGGTCCTATATTATGCTCTTTGTGGTTTAGTGTACGTTTTAGTGCATGTCAATGGTCTGCAAAGGCTAAAATCCCTGTGTTCACTCCAGAGGGAGTTTCTCTCCCAAAGAGGTGCTGCAGCATGAGAACAATAAAGAGCTTTTTGAACATTAAAGCATGGAGACATGTCCCAGTAGAGACACTACATACTGATCTACACCTGAACATCAGCAGGAGAGGACTCTTTAAAGTAGAGACACTACATACTGATATACACCTGAACATCAGCAGGAGAGGACTCTTTAAAGTAGAGACACTACATACTGATATACACCTGAACATCAGCAGGAGAGAACTCTTTAAAGTAGAGACACTACATACTGATATACACCTGAACATCAGCAGGAGAGGACTCTTTAAAGTAGAGAGACTACATACTGATATACACCTGAACATCAGCAGGAGAGGACTCTTTAAAATAGAGACACTACATACTGATATACACCTGAACATCAGCAGGAGAGGACTCTTTAAAGTAGAGACACTACATACTGATATACACCTGAACATCAACAGGAGAGGACTCTTTAAAGTAGAGACACTACATACTGATATACACCTGAACATCAGCAGGAGAGGACTCTTTAAAGTAGAGACACTACATACTGATATACACCTGAACATCAGCAGGAGAGGACTCTTTAAAGTAGAGACACTACACACTGATATAAACCTGAACATCAGCAGGAGAGGACTCTTTAAAGTAGAGACACTACATACTGATATACACCTGAACATTCACATAACATGGCCTCTTTAATGATTATCACTGAATTATTTGTGTTGTTGAGACCCAGTATGGAACTTTTTTTAGCTACCAATCTAACTTTTATAATGAGAATTCATGCATTTTTAAAGAAATGTATTTTTTAGGAGGCTGACTGTATTTTCCTGGAGGTACTTTTACTAGTTCATAACAAACTTCATCAACAAGCTTGTTAAAATTGGTTGTTTATTTTACTATTAAATATAAAGTACAGAATAAAAACATCTTTATGATCCATACTGCTTATTTAATCAACCTGGGATTAAATGAAGGATTGGTGTTATTAGTATAAAGATACAGCATAAACAGGATGAAGGACAGTGTGTTGAATTTTAATGACACATATTGTGTATGGACTAACTCATAGCATGAAGGTGAGAGCTGTTTAGGCTGAGAGTGAATTAAGCAACATTACAGGACAATTTAGTAATTATCCAACCATTTCATTTTATTACCGCCATTTCATTTTATTTGTCTTAGTCTGGAGAAACCCTGAGCGCCTGCTAACGAGCTCAGGCTCAAATACAGGGGCTCGTTACCTTTGTGGGGAAACATCTGTTGGATCCTCTCCGTTTATATGGTAGGGGAGTTCAAGTCTGACAGAGATAATGTATTTTAGTTAGTGAGCAGGAAACACTGCAAAAAAGCTGCTGTTGTCTGTCAGAGAAAGCTCTGTCTTCCAGAGGAGAGGGAATCTTCTCAGTATCATATTTTATACAACAATCATTAACAAATAACTGGAGATAAATGTTTTTCACTGGACAGTTAGAGGATGGACAACTGTAATCTCTTAAATTACTAAAGCTTGCAGACGAGTGTATTGGAGTACAATATACACGTCTGAGATGTGTTGCATTGGAAAAAGGTGCATACAAAAGTAAAGTAGAAGAACATCCGACTCGTTTCCAATAGGGAGTTTAGGTACAGGTCATTTATTTCATTATTATCAGCAGGCTGGCATACAAACCAAAGCTTTAATATAATGAATAACACTTTTTTTGTGGCGAAATTAACAGGCAGATGCAGCAACAGGAAGTTAGTAATTGTGGTTTGTCCAAAACAAGAAGAAGATAGTTATTGTTGTTTATCAAAACAACAGGAAGTTAGGTATGGTGGTTTGTCCGGAACAACAGTAAGTTAGTTATTGTGGTTTGTCCTGCTGATCTGTCCTTCTTTCAACATGTTCAGAACTGAAGCTGCAGCTCAGGCTGTGCCAATTAAGGTCATATGGAGGCAATTTGCATTTGAAAAAATCACTCTCCCTCTCTTTGAATCATAACCCGTCAAATCTGAACATGATACAGCATCAGTCAGTCGTATTTGTAGTGTCAGAGTGATTTACCCCCCGAGGGCCGGTGTCCAGAACAAGAAAACCTCCAGACAATCAAATCGTTGAATAAAAGGGCTTCTTGTACTTCAGAAATGAATCATGTTTTTTGTTTTTCTTCTGATTCATTTGGTGTCTCTGCATGTACACAGTATGAACACTGCAAACAGGAAGTGCATTTAGCTAAATCAGCATACTTTCAATGGAGGCATTAACTTTGACTTTTCATTTCCAACCAGTTCAAGTTTACCCCATGTTAACGTCACTCAAAGCATTATGGGAACTGTGTTACCCAAACTAAAGATTAACACAATTATGTTTCATAAATACAATTATTAAATGGGGCGAAGCCTGCGAGCTAGTTCAGGCAGTCAACTCGAGCACTTATGCTGCATTCATACATAACGCCCCTTGCCACTCTACAACCAACCAAACAGAGTCTCCTTAATATGCCGCTCTATTTAGCCTGCCAGATATCTTTCTGCTTTGCTTGCTGCTGCTATTGCTGCAGCTACTTCCACGTCGCTGCTGCTTGCCTAGCCCACCGCCACCCCAGCTTCCACCCCAGCTTCCACCTGTAGGCTCGGGGGTTAGTTATTCGATCATCACTCATCGTGCTATGTATATCTATGGAGTGATGAGGCCAGAGCCTAGTCGCCAAACTTAACTATATGCTGCTTCAAATAAACATGTTAAAGAAACACGTGAGTTGTCTGACTGAAATATAATTAAAAAATAAATAATACAATTAAATTATCAAACATCTTTATCATTATATATTTCTTCTTAAATACTGCAGGAAAGAGTTGTGTTGGCCTTTAACTGGTATTATTATGTATTTGTAACAATATTTACAAATGAGCACATGCTGTTAATGATATACATTTTCCGTGGACAGAATCCTTGATTTACACAAAGATTTTTATTTAATTTTCATACATTTAAATTAATGCTGTCAAAATTATCGCGTTAATGGCGGTAATTAATTTTTTGAATTAATTGCGTGAAAATATTTAATGCATTTAACGCATGTGCAGAATGGCCCGCCCCATACATCCCACCAGTGGCAGCGCTGGGGTAGGCTACAGCCATACCAAGAAATGGCTTAGCCCCACCTTAGCCCCACCATGAACAATGATGTTAAAGTAAGCAAAATAAAGTCCGCCAACTCGCACGGAGTAAACTGCACAGACAGCAGTTAGTAAGATTGATTTCAGTAGCCACTTTTCTGGAAATACCGAAGACTAGAAACGGTTTTGAAAACTTTTGTCAGGTAGTGATCGTCTTCTCAATAGAAAATCTTTGATAATGTCTTCTGGCCAATCAGAATCAAGATAACGGCGTGGTGTTGTTGCAGGAAGTCCCGACGGAGAATACTTTTGCTGTAGTACATCTCTATACATCGATACAACATTACGTGCTGATAGAAATCAACACGTAATGAAATAAGACCCCACGGTTTGATGATTGATAGGTGTGCGGGCTGTCTTTCATTTTGACACACAGAACAATGTTATAATAAACATACATACTGTATGTTAAATGGATATATCTTTCTTCTTTCATTTATCTTTCCATTCCCACAACAATATACATAAAGAAATGGCATATTTTGGATATAGTTCGAATGGTGATTAATCTGATTAATTAATTTTAAGCTGTGATTAATCTGATTAAAAATTGTAATCGTTTGACAGCCCTAATTTAAATTGTAAAATATAATCAATAGATAATATTGTTTATAAATGATTATTATTATTTAAATTAATACATTTTTACATTGTTTGCACATTTAATATTTTTCTTTAATAACTGTCGGATGATGGGAAACTGCAGTCGTTAGGCGGCTTTTAATTGTGGATTATTAATATATATGACGTTCCTGATTATTGATGGCCATTATGAAAAACAACTCACTATAAAGAAAAGGCAGGCAGCGTGATGAGTGTAAACTACAGTAAGAGCAGTAAACACTTGAACTTCCTCGGGGCCTGTGACGGATCTTTAGTGACTTCTTTACCCATTTCATCTCGAATGGAGCTTCCTGTCTGTTTTAAACGAGCTTTACAACATCAGACCCTGTGCGTGTTGATCTGTTGTGCTGCTGTTTGTTCAGCCATCGGTCCTCTGGCATGTTGCACGCATGTTAAGCTGCAGCTCAAACATGGCAAAGCTTTTATCTCACTGCGGTTTGAAGGCGTTTCCTCATAGCACAAAGTCCCGCTGTGTGTTGATCCTGTGTGACAGCTCCGAGTGCAAACTGTGGCAAACATGCATGTGAGTCACGATACGCTGAGCCACATGACGGTGAGATGTTGATGATGTGCTAATGGAGGGAGTGTCATCCCTACGCCGGACCTAAGTGTCACTGTCTTACGTTCAAACGTTTTGCTGTCAAAACATGGCAAAACGCAAGTTTCTATTTACAGAATACACTGTCAGTTCCATTATATCTCACGAAACACTCGCTTGTTTACTTGTGTATAGGCCTACATCTTTATTACATTTATCATCACATAACGCCTTATGATGAGAAGTGGGATTTCAATAGGAGAATCAATCAATCAAAGTTTAAAGACCCAGGAAAATAACTCCTTTAAAGGTCCCATGTCATGGCCATTTCTACTGATCATAATTCCATTGTTGAGGTCTACTAGAACAGGGGTTCCCAAAGTGGGGTTCGCGAGATGATTACAAAATAAAAATGGAAAATAAAAAAAATTAAGATAATAATAAAAAAAAATTGATTAACTTTTTTTATAATTTAAAAAATATATATATTATTAATAATAACGTTTGCATAGACATTTTCAGGGGCGGACTAGCCATCTGTATAATTTCCCAGCAACGAGGCTCCCCCTGTGACAATCCACTAGTGCGGAAAACTGAAACTGAAATTAATTCACTTGCACCCCCCGTTGACAGGGGGTCGCCAGTCTCTGGCACTGTTATTTTGGGGGTCGCGGGCGGAAAAGTTTGGGAACCCCTGTACTAGAATACATATAAATTGTGCAATTTTCCAAAATCTCATTGGTTTCTCATACAGCATCTCTGTATAATATGTGTATTCACTCTCTGTCCTAAACGGCTTGTTGGAGCTCCTGCCCCCCCCCCACCCTCTGTGAGCCCAGTGTGCTCTGATTGGTCGGGACGTTGCGAGGCTTGTTGCTGCAAGGAGCGGACAGGCTTCCGGGTCGGCGATACAGCGAGAACAAGCAAAACTCATCCTGAGCACACACAAACACTCACAGCCGAAGTAAAAACAATAAGTGTGGCTTGATGTTGAGTCAGAAAAAGGTTTATGACGCTGTGAGAATGGGTCCGCGGAGAGCATTTCTCCGCCATCACAACTCGTCTATTACCAGCATTCAGGGAGCTCTATGCAAGTCAATGGGGACTCCCTGTTAGTTAGTCAAGGGATCCTGGTGAGTGAGGTGCTCCAAGGATTGGTCCATTTGGGCCAATCCGGTCATTTGTTGTTGATCTGTGTGTTCACACGTCACAGAACCCAGGAAGCAAACAATGGAAAAGGAGAAATGTCCAACGAGGCGTTCTGGGGCAGCATAGACAGGTCTTCTCTGTGTTTGAGTTTTACTCCCTACAGGGGGTACTTTGAGGGTTTGTGACTCTGCAGACCGTTCACATGCAGAACAACCTTCATAACACACAAGGGGACGGTGATAACCGGAAAAGCATGACATGGGACCTTTAACATGCAATGAAAGAGTTAACACATATTACATACATTAAAATATATTTTAAAACAAGTGAATAAGCAGAAGCAATGATTAGTCACATTCCTCGTCTCATACAGACACTGTTATGACATCTTCTTTGCCGATACAAAACCATTTTTCAATCTGTAGCAAGAAAACTTTCAGAACGAATAATGGAAATTGAAAGAAATATTTATATACCTTGATGTAGATTACTTGATTAAAGATAAATGCAGTGGGAAGATAATAGCAAGTGGACGAGAAGATTTTCTTTTCACAAATAAATTATAAAATAAATCAACATTTTTATATTTTAAAACTCAAAGCTACAAGAAGACTCTCATTCCTTCTCTCAATTAAAAAGACACCATTATGACGTATCTTTCGCTTAAACAAAACTCCTTTTCAGTCAGTAGCGTCATGGAATCCGAAACCTTAGAGACTCAAGACATAACCAAATATATAATAAAATAGAAATCAATCAATGTTTATTATATAGCCCAATATCACGAATGTTACATTTGTCTCAGTGGACTTCACAGTGTGTACAGAATATCAGTATGACAATACGACCCCCTCTGTCCTTAGACCCTCTGTCCTTAGACCCTCTGTCCTTTGACCCTCACATCGTACAAGGAAACACTTCCAGAGAAACCCCACAGTTTAAAGGGGAACATGGGAGAAACCTCAGGGAGAGCAACAGAGGAGGGATCCCTCTCCCAGGACGGACAGACGTGCAATAGATGCCGTGTGTAAATCAAAGAGATAATACATTTTACAGCGTGGGTAGACCAAATGTTTGGAAATGCATGTGTCTATAATAAGAAGATGAATCCACGAGGATGTCAGCAATCCTGTGGGAGCCATCAGGGAAGTAGTATGGTGAGAGTCAGGCAGGACCGCAGAGACAGGTTCAGCCATGACTCGAAGTCCAGGACTCAAATCCAGTGCTCAGGGTAGAGGATCCAGGACTCAAGGTAGAGGATCCAGGACTCAGGACCACAGCAACAGGATCAGCCTCGACTCAGGTTCCCGGCGTGTATATGGAAACAAAAAATAAATGTGGGGGAAGCTGGTTTATTCGGAACATGAGAGTACTCAGGTACAGACAGACAGAAAGACGGAGTAAGGTGTCCCCCCCCGACAGTCTAAGCTAGACTAACGTGTCTACGTACATGCACTCCCTTAGGATAGGTCGAGGGAAAAGGGTAGCAAATAAGGAACAGAGGTGGAGAGGCACAGACACACTGCTGATTGAAGGAATTATTATATTGTCGTAGAACACTATAAGAGCCAGAATACTTGCACCAACAGTACATGTTTCTATCTAAAGAATAACAGAATCTCAAAGGTTTTATAAACTTCTTTTTAGTTTACACAGCACTATACCTTTTGACCTTGTTACACGACCCTATGCTCAATAACACACTGCAGACAGACATGTATTCATTCATGGTACAAAGGCCTCTTTAAATAAACTAAAGGATGAAACTCATGAGCATGACTTACAACACATGATCATATAATATAGATTACTTCAACAGCAGCACGGACAATCTATATATATGATTCAAATCGGCAGAAATGTGTTTCTATTCTCTCTCCGTCAGTGAAAAGAAACTCGAGCTCCTTCTTCTTCCTTCTTCTTCTGTCTTTTAGGTCGCTGCCTGCGGGCCCGAGGTCACGATGCCGCTTAATTAGCGAGATTTTTGAAAAACGGCTCCTGGCGACGTCGACACAAGACGACGAAGACGATGAGATCTCTCACGACGTGGAGCCCGCGGTCGGAAAGATTCCTCCCCGAAGAGAGATGTGAAGTCATTGCGTTCATGTACCGTTATTCCTCCAACTTTATACATGAAGTGTGTCATTGCTTGAAGGCTGATAGGGAGAACTTAATGGAGGGTTATGAGACTGAGGAAATGTGGTTGGGGGTTGTTTTTGTTGCTGATATGGGTCAATGTTGATGGATGAATTTTCTTTTTCTTTTTTTAATTTCCACTTTCCTCGGGGAAATAATGTGTGTGGACAGAAAAAGGAGCTCTCAATATTGTAGCGGGTCTGTTTGCTTGGCAAAGACTCATTATACTGGATATTACTGTGGCAGGAGCCCGGGGGGGGGGCGGGGGGAGGGGGGGGAGGCCTCTGATGAAAAGATTGATGACCCTGAAGCCAAAAGTAAAGAAAGTTGAAGTTTCTGAAGAAAAATCTCTTTGTGAGTTTGAACTTCCAGATGAGTCGAGGCTTTTGTCCCCAGGTCTTACTGACACTTCACAAAGAGTCATTGAATGATAACTCAAATAACCTACCTAGAGGATGAACACAAAGCAAATTTTCATCAATTTATTTGCACAATTCTAGCGCTATTCTGCGTTTACATTATTTACACTTAAGCTATAACTAGCTACAACTCTAGTTTTAAAAAATGTATTTCCCTCTTGTTTCTTTATAATCATAAAGTGTACAATAAACCTTTAAAGTGTGCGTTTTAGCTCTTGCTGGAACTTTCTTTAAAGGAGACCTATCATGCAAAATGCACTTTTGTACGTCTTGTATACATGAATATGTGTCCCCGGTGTTCCAGGGAACTCACCAAGTGTCAGAAAACACAACCCTCTCTATTTTCCTCCGTACCCAAATCTCTGAAAAAGAGGCTGCAACGGATCTGATACAGACTGATCCAGATTTGAACACTTATATGACGTCACAGAAGTGGCGCTACGGCTATTGGGCTAACTCCACCAATCAGGAGGAGACAGCCACGGACATTGCTGTTGGAAAGCGCTGGAGACGCTGTAGTACATATGCCAGGCCTGTAGATGGTGCTGTTCTCACAGAATCAGCCCATGATGCAAAGACAGTGTTCAATTGAGCGAAATGAGGAATGGCTAAAATGCATGATCTGTTTGGTATTTTGAAAAATA
Source organism: Notothenia rossii (assembly GCF_949606895.1). Lineage (NCBI taxonomy): Eukaryota > Metazoa > Chordata > Actinopteri > Perciformes > Nototheniidae > Notothenia > Notothenia rossii. The sequence goes on from NC_136901.1 coordinate 91,160,340, forward strand.
AAAAGTATAAATATGCCTTATATAGGTATGGTCCTACACTATGTTATTCAAATATAGCATGATAGGTCCACTTTAAATTAACATAATTTGATCAATATTGTCTGTGTGTATTGTTAATTCAAATATTTGCAATAGTGACTTCTTACAATAAGACAATTATTTTTCGTATTACAAGCTTTCTGAAATGTTATGTTGAAATATGCAGAAAAAAAATGCATTATTTATTGCTAAGTAAAACGGCAAATTAAAATATAAATGTACATTTTTTGATGTTTTCTTTCCACTAGTCTGAAAGAAGACATGTAATAGAAGCATAATAGACAAACTCTCACAAATGACCAGAAGAAATACGCCTCCGTGTTCGGCCAACAAGCCCAGACAGATATCTCCTCTGCTTCAAAATGAAGGTTTACTTTTGGGAATAGATGTCTATGATATGCGATGGAAATAATAATGTGATGAAGAAAATAACACACCGTGCAACAAGAGGTCCAATATGTGCGGATAAATCCTGATGAGTAGGCAGCTGAGCTCTAAGAAACTCGTCTTTTAATCTCTCAAGAGCAGAAAACGTCTCCGTGGAAGGTGGACGGACGTTTGTAATAAAGTGATTCTGTATCGCAGACAAATCCGCCCCGTCCACTGCTTATTGGTTTCAGAGCCTCGGGTGATTGATGATGTCTCCCTTTAATCAGAGAGGTGATTCATCAGGGTTTTATTCTCACCATTTCAGGTGTTTGTGACACATGGTGCCCATTCATTCCTAATCAGAGGGGGATTAGTGTTGTTTCTCTGTCTTTCTGGGAACCTGATCACGTCTTTCAGTCATTTCTAAAAGTTGAAAAAAACCCTACAGTGGAACGGTCTCTATTAAAGACTTATGACATTTTTTTAAAAGTAGCCTTAAATGTTCATTAATTTCCACAAAATGTTGAGTTAATACAGCAAAGGTAATTAATAAAAGTAGAGAGTTACAAAAAAGTTAATTTCAAACTTTAATGAACCCGTTCATTTTCCCGTGTATTTTTCAATATAATGAAAAATGAAGGAACACTTTTCTAAAGCAATATTAACTTCACTCATTTTTAGTAAAACATCTTTAAATACAATTTAAATATGCCCTAAATCTTTTTATGTTTCTATCGACATTTTTCCTTTCATATCAATGATTATATCATGACCACATCATGATAACTTATTTTCCCACAATACACATTTTTGCTGAAGCAAGCTTTCAACACATTATAATATCACTCAATGTAACTTTTTCTCTGTTAACGTTAGCTGTTAGCTCAGATATTTAGCTACCGTTAACTAGATCTCCTGCAGATTTCAACACAGTTAATTCAAATCCCTGTTAAAGTTAGCTGTTAGCTCTGTTAATTCAACCCAGTCTCATGGCATTTCATGTTTACCAACACGATTTTGAATCTATTGATTCGTATTCACCAACACGATTTCCCCCTTTTTTTCGTGTTGCACAGCACGATTTTAAAAGCAATGTATTTCTATTGGTAGTCTTTAGGGGTAAGCGGATCGACCCCAAAATATCGATACTTCCGATATTACGTTTAATTTCAAAATATCGATACTAGAGCCAATACGATCGATACTTTGAACTTTTTTCCCCGTCTCCTCTACTCGTCTTTAAAAAACTATGTGCAGACGAACACAAGTATATTTTCTTCTCTCTCCACTGCTGTCCTCCTCTCGTCGAGGCTCGCCGATTATCAAACTGACTGACAGCAGCCGGCAGGACAGAACAGCAGCAGCCAGCGACTCGCGAGTGCAACACACACACGCGCATGATGGCTGAGAGAAAGAGGAGCGTTGCGTGGAGCAATTTCACAACTAGCAATTAAAACTTAGCGAACTGTGATGTGTACTAGAAGACAGTTCGCTACTATGGCCACTTTGTATTGTTATATTTCATGTTTGCACTTTCAATTTGCAAAAGTAATACGTTTATGTGTCTATAAAAACTGTCCTGTCTTTATTCATGAAAATGAATTCAGATTTAGTCTATTTATGATGCTTTCAGCCCAAAAATCATGTCATGCAGCTCTCCCCTATATAAGATGCTTTTCATTAAAAAAAGTATCGATATCGGTATCGGCGATACTGGCCCTTAAATACTTGGTCTCGGATCGAATCCAGATTTTGTGGTATCGCCCACCCCTAAGATGTGTAGTTTTATTCATGCTTTCACATAATTTTACAGCATATTGCTATATTATTTCAGACTCAGTATTTACATTCTTATATTCAAAGAAAATCAGTAATATCTTTAAAAACTACAAGTCCTTTTCTATCAGCTGTGCACCGTTATGGTGTAAATATAACCTATCTATGAATTAGATCAAATGTAAAAGTCAGCCGAATTATTGATGATACTGCAAAGAGACGTATTGTGTGAAGAGAAATTGAAGATGTTGTTTAATTGTTGATATATTTATGATCCAAGTCAAGTATTCAGTTTCGGCTGCATTTCTTCCAGTTTTTCCAAAGGTCTTCTCATCAGGGCTCTATAAATAGAGAACTACGGCAGATCTGTAATATGTAATGCAGCCGAACCGTGTATTACAATGCCGTTATGTGATGCAAGAACACTCGGAATTAAGTGTTATTTTATTCTTTTAAAATGTTTTTCCGATTTCATATCATATAAACACCAAATCCCAACATGCATTGCGGCTAAAACATCCAATCAGCGAGCTTAAACCATAGCTGAGGATCTTGGGTAATCGCTCGAAATGCGTACATCTGTTTCCGGTTATTTTTATTTTGAAATTCAGTTCCTGACGGACGCCAAAAAAGCCAGAGATTATGGAATTAAACAAATAAATAAAAACAAGGATAATTGTGTGTTATTGGTGAGTAAATAACAGTGTGTTATTTAGAAAAGAATAACAAATTAGAAGGAAAAAAATATTTAAAAAATACAGATTTCAGTATCCTGAGGCTCTCAGCCCCATTTATTTTCCTCACGGACGGCAACAAAAGACAGAAATTATACGATTTAAAATAAAAGCAATAATTGTAGTTTGATATTGAGTAAGAACATGTTTTTATGAACCACACAGCTTCCAGTCTTCCCATAACACATAATAGAAACGAAATGCCATGAGACTGGGTTGGTTAAATAGCTAACGTTCACTAGCTCTTCTGCACGTTTCAACACGGATAATAAGCAGAGAATGCAAAGAATTTCCATCAATCCTTCAAAATGACTTTGCTTTAAAACATTTCTTGGAGTCCTTTCAGCCCTAGCTATAAGCACATCACTGAAACGTAAACCTTAAGAAGATGTTGAAATTGAGAACTGAAACTGATCAATCTCAGACAATGAAGGTAAGGTTAATAAAGTCAGTCTGGTGAATTGTCCACCCTCTTTATACGAGGACTCGTGAGTCTGGTCATTCTTTACGCCGCAGCTGTGGCCCTGACGGTTATTCATCCGCATTTATATTCATACTGAATGAAGCTCAGAAATTACAACCCTTCAGTTACCTGTTATATATCACACCTTGACCTTAGACCATGCGTTCATGAGTGGGAATGTGCAGCGAAGCTCAAACATCGACTCAAAGTTTCTTTATTGACTGAAAACACTCTTGGACCCGACTGTCTCGTATTCATTTGCTTTTGTAAACGAGCTGCATGTGGAATGTGTCGAATATGTTTCTAAATTGTTCCTTTTCTGTTTCGCTGAGAGCCATTAGCATTGCACACACACACACACACACACACACACACACACACACACACACACACACACACACACACACACACACACACACACACACACACACACACACACACACACACACACTCGCTCTGGGTAAACAGGGACTCGTGCAGAAAAGCAAACACAGCAGTATCGACCGTCGCTCGTGCATTTGCATTAGTGTCCACTCCTCATTCATGTGGATGCTGCCTCACTGACTGCTCTCCACAGTCTAATTCCAATTGAAGCCTGCAGTAAATTTACAGAGTGAGCCGGCGATATTAACCAAATAAAACACTACATTTGAGTGTGCCTTTTGCCTCTCTACTCCCTGCTTTTGGTCTGAGAACAAGGAGGATTTAATGCGAAATGAACTTAGCCACTGTAAAACTGTCGTGGAAATGGATACCTCAATTCTCTCGGCCCGCACCAGTTTTTGCCGTATAGGACAGTGGGCGCTGTAAATTGTAGACTGGGATAGACACACATTAGCTCAGCAGGACCAGAGGAGAGGAGCGTTATCTTTATCTGGAGGAGGCCGTGTTACAATGAATTTACTGCTGACCCACCAGCTAAACCCAGGTTAATTTATATACACACTTTTGTGCTTTTGCTGATGAAAGAAGTCAAATCCAGACACTGCAGGGCCTGAAAGGAGAGTGTACAGTAGCAGAACAAGGTTTCTTCTAACAAACAAATTAAATCAGCTTTACACTGCCACCTAGCTACTGTAGACCAAATACTATTTACATGTAAACTGAATGGCCAATTTCAGGATGGGAATCACTGTCCAAAAAATTGGTAAATATGTAAAAATCGCATTTATAGAGAATAGGGTAAACTCCAACCATCGTGTGCAACAATTTCTATTTGAAATTCTTGTAAATAACCAACCTTTAAGAAATAGTGCACACCCAAAACGACCATTTCTATATCAACCCATTCTTCACCCAAAAAGGACGTACAGCAGACAGTACGATGCAATAACAAGAACACGTCACTGTTTTCTAATACTAATCACCATTATCCTTTTATACTTTACTGCCAAATAAACTGCTTTGTTACTTTTGTTGACTGCTATTGAGAAGTTAGGTGTATCCTCAAAGGCCCTTTTTATTATTGGGGGAACATATCAGACACTAAGCAGACTCATTCATAAAAGATTTAGTGTGTAGATCTAGTGATAGTTTCCTCAAGTTATTTACATTGAGGCTTCATTTCATCCGTGTAAAAATTGAAAGGAGAATGTTGGCTAACAAACAGAGTTACAGCTTTATTAAAATAAAGGGAAATGTTAGCCCAAAAAAAGAGCTAACAGCTAACGGTTGCGAAGCGAAGGTTTTATTGGGTGATGAGTTCAGACATTATTCAGTAAAAAATAGCATTGAGCGAAGGATAATTTGAATGTGTTCAATGTGATCTTGAAAAGGTTTAGACTTCTGCCTTTTGGTAAACCTTTGTTTCGTGTCACAGGGTCATATCTTGAAGATTTTACAGCTTTTTTTAGACTTTAACTGTTAAAGTTAGGTTTTCACTCTAACCGGTTAAAATCACACGCTTGAGCTAAAACACACATAATGGGAACAATAAATTCAGGTCTGGTGTGATAAATAATGACCTGTTGTCATTGAAGGCCTCGAGAACCAACATTTCAAATCCTCTGAAGACGTCCACGGCCTTAACAGATCCCCAAAATATCCCAGAATCCTCCTGCTGTGCTGCGTTCACAGACCGCTGTGCAGAAAGGAGAGCAGCCGAATACACGCTGTGAAATTCAAAACTAAGAAAAAAGTTGGTGCTTGAAAGAAAAACTGAATAAGACGGAAAACACACCAACCTTAAAGGACGTCAACCTGTTTTTTGCTGACAGTCTCAGAAAAATAGACAGTTTTCTGAACTGTAACGAACACAATCTCCTGGGATGACTTTGTTAAATTTGTCCTAAATAAGAGCCCAGTCTCTCAAAAAGCTTCTCTGCTTCCCGTCCTCTGCTACACACTTTTATTCTATTTTCACGCATCAGCTACTTTAGACACACACACACACACACACACACACACACACACACACGGCTGATCAGCACTAGAAAAGACAAACACAAAAGTATTTATACGGAAGTACAAAAGCAGTAAGTGAGTCATATATTCAGTCAAAATGAATGTGTATGTGCAGCACTGGCGTCACACAGCTCTACACTCATAGGGGTCTTTCTATCTAGATTTAAAGTAGCATTTTAACAACAAATTACACTATTTTTAAATCTTTTTTTTCAGTGTTTTTTACACTAGTGTAGTTGGGCTTCATAAAAGTAAATAAGGTGGACTCAAACAAATATTCGAGCAGTCAATATCAGATAAATACACCTGTCTTCTTTAAAACACTAGAATGTGTTTTGGAGAGTGGAGACTCCTTAAAGCAATGGTGCATTCAAGTACTCGTCAGATGGTCCCATTTTCAAAGTATAGAGTTAGTCGTAATGTATAAAAAAAACATGCTACATATAAGATGTGTTGTGCTTATCACACTGATTGACCGCCATCTTGGCTACGTCACAGAAGTTGCGCAAACTGTTCAGAGTTATCACTATACAAAAGAAAGTTGTAAAAGCGTTTTTGTCTATATATTTGATACATGATAAGAGCCCGTTCTCTCCCCAGCCACGTCAGATCTACCAACACTCTCACATCATTCAAACAATCCCTCAAAACTCACCTTTTCACTCTTGCCTTCAACTCCTAATCCATCCCCTCGCCCTTATTCCACCTAGCTTAGCACTTTTGACTTTTGTTGTTATTTTTGTTCTTCTTTACTTGCTTGTAAAGCGCTTTGAGTACCAGGAAAAGCACTATATAAAACAGCGTTAATTTCGTCAACGAAAACTATTACGAAAAATGTTCGTCAACGACCTTTTTTACCTAACTAAGACGAGACGATGACGAGCTAAAAATAGATTATTGATAACGAAAACTATGACGAAATGTATATTTAGTTTTCGTTGACAAGACGAGACGGGACTAAGGTGTTAATGGTGGACATTCAAAATGCAGCATATTTTCCCCCAAGTGTCCGTCTTGTCTGTCAAAATGTATCTTACGTTTCTAACTTGCAATATCATTATTTCCGCTCTCTTCACTCCAGAAGAGCGATCTCCGTGTGTCTCTCTGTGTGCGGGGGCGGGGCCTAACAGACATGCTGCAGCGGACATAGAGATCTGCCGGGGACGGAGCGTTCCGAGAGTATAGAGACACATTTTGACTAAAATGTAATTTTTCATCGACTAAAAGTTGATTAAAATGTTTGAGTTTTCGTCGACTAAAACTAGACTAAAACTATGAAGGATAGGAATGACTAAAATGTGACTAAAACTAATAACCATTTTCGTCTAAAGACTAAGAGTAACGGCCCGTCTACACTACAGGCATGAAAAAATCTTGAAGCAGGGCGTATCTGAAGTTTGGCGATTTTTTGCGAGCAACCAATCACATGAATCTCCCGCCCCCGACATACAAAGCAATAGCAATGTTAAAACGAAGTAAACTGGATATAAACTCCCCAAACAGGTGAAAAACCTACCAGTTTCACCCACTGTCTCTGCCACCTCCCTCCATGCCTGGTTCCTCCGGTTTGTATCCCGGTAAATAGTTCCGGTCGTAAAGAACCGGGTGATTTGCTACCGTAATATCTCGTTTGGAATATGAGGAAATGAACTGCGGTCTGGCTCTCCCAGCTTGCACGCGGTTTGATTGGCTGCGCTTGCACTGGCGGGATTTGCATAAACTGGATTTGATTGGCTGATGCCAGCATCGAGCCTCACAAGTTGAACATTGTTCAACTTTTGATGCCGATAGATGCTCGTGATGCTTGCAAAGCCATGCCATGCTCCCCACAATGCAGTTCGGCGAAGATTAAAAATCTTCTACGTCACCCCATTCAAGTGAATGGGCGAAGCGTTGAAAGCATTTTTTGATGCCTGTAGTGTAGACGTACCGTAAGACTAAATCAAAAACAGCTGCCAACATTAACACTGATATAAATGTAATATATTATTATTATTATTATTATTATTATTATTATTATTATTATTATTATAATGTACACCTATACTGGTGTTGAAAATCAAGATAAATAGTCTGTAATTATTTGCTTCCTTGAACAATAACATCGCTAATTAGCTAGCTAACTTATAGCGACAATCAACGGAAACAACAAACGGTCGAAAATTCACACACTGTGCAAATATTCACACAACATGTACAACATGTCAATGGACTAAAGAGAGAACCTGAAATGAGACACAGCATCAGCGACTTTGAAAACTTCCTGTTCAGAGTTATATTTAACATGTGTTTCATGGTTTCGACACATCCTCTAGTGATCGGAGTGATTGATCTTTTATACCGATATCCTTTAGCTGTGGTTAGGGAGGAACTGTTAGATTAGACGAAGATAAAACAACATTCAATGGTTAATATTATTCCCTGACATTTTGTTTTAAACGTCTGCCTGAGATTTTCAACAAACTGATTGAACTGAAAATCCCCCCGACGCTCAGACTGGATTTGTGACATTCAGTAATGTTCGTCTGTGATCAGCACATTTAACTTCACTGTAGTAATGTGGTGAGTATTTTAGTCAAACCCAAATCAAAACACATTATTATCTACGTGCTTTCTGAGACGGGAAGAAAGAAGCAGAAAAACTCAACTGATCCTTTTGAAATAGCTTGAGCTGATTTGTACAGTGATATAAAAAGAGAATGTCCTGCCGTGAGGAAACGTGATGACAAACTGAGAGGAGAAAATTACAGATTCGTGAAGGACAGATATGAAAAACAACATCACGCCTCGCGCTCGAATGTAAGCGAGGAAACTTCAAATCTCTGAGGACAAGCGACGACCGCCTGATAAGGAAGCCGAATGACGAGAGAACGCAGCGTGGAGGTAAAGAACAGAAAACTACAGCATGCAGAAAAATGAGAAATCAAATGAATAAATGAGAACGGCCTTGATGCAGAAAAACGAAATCAGCTTGATGAAAGCCGCCGCTGATCAGCAGAACAATAGACGAGCAGAGGAGGAAGAAATGAGTGTTTCTCTCCGGACAAAGCATTGTTCTTCAGTACACACCTCTGAATACTTTCTATATAGCAATGTCTGCCAGAGCACATGTGGGAATACATATATGATAAAGTGAATGTACTCAGTTCACAGGGCGACTGTGGCTGTGAGGGAGTGTGATCGTCTTTCAACCAGAAGGTTGTGGGTTCGATCCCAGCCCATGCAGTCAACATGTCGATGTATCCTTGGGCAAGATACTTAACCCTGAGTTGCTCCCGATGGCATGGCCAACGGTGTGTGAATGTGTGTGAATGTTAGGTCCTAGAGTAAGGTACACTGCTCTCTATGAATGGGTGTGAATGGGTGAATGACATGTAGTATGTAAAGTGCTTTGAGGGGTCTTAAAGACTGGATAAAGCGCTATATAAGTACAGTCCATTTACCATTTATAGTTTCTCTATGAAGGGATATCGATGTTGCAGTTCAAGAATTCAAGGTTATTTCATTGCTTTCCGCTTCACATGGTTGCACAAAGACACTCGGGTGTAGATAAGTGTTGAGAAAAAGAACAGAACAGAATGAATATTGAGGCATTCATGTATATGTGCATTTCTTGAATTTCCAACAGGAGGAACGTAAAGAGCTGTAACAACCAGAGTTGGTAACGCGTTAGTGTTATAATATTACTTTTGTCTGTAACAGAGAATGTAACTTTTATAATTCAGTAATCACACTACAGTTACTATCATTGCCCGACACGCGTTACTTCGTTACTTTTATAAAATCAGTAATCACACGACAGTTAGCCTACTAACATAAAGAATTACTAGATTCTCCCTTTGAAAGACCAGAGGGATTTCCGCCGCAGGTTTATATTTCCGTAACATTTGCGCGACTTGCGCGTCCACACGCAGTGCATAAACATCGTCGAGTCAACAGCGATAACTTTTGAGGGGTGGAGGTATGTCCATTATTTTGAATTCGTCCGAAGAAAGGACAGGAATGTGACGCTGAGGTGCAAACTGTGTCAAACCTCAACAAGCACCTGCAAAGGCAACATGCTAACGTGAAGCTAATAGCTAAGGAGGACCTCCGGATCCAGAGTGAGGCTGTCGAGTAAAGTAACGAGTAACACTGTAGGTGCGCCGCATTTGCGCTTCAGGGGCCTCATTTATAAAGGGATATACGCTCAAAAAATGGTGTACGCTGGTTTCTACGCAATGTTTGCGATTTATAAAATACTAATTTGACGGGAAAAGGTGCGGTCCTCCACGCAAACTCTAACCCATGCGTACGCACTAAGCACAAAAACGGGAGAGACGAGAAACTGCGACACTGTTGGCAGAAGGAAGAATGGAGAGAAATATGTGGAAATAATACCATAAATAAAATAAAATATATAAATAATACCTGCAGTGGAGACGCTGCACACAGCGGATCGACAGCTGGGACACAAACCACCAAATACGAAAACATAATTCAGATCCAGTCGTCATGACTCCACTCCGGAGGGATTCCCCGATCATTTCTTACATTTCTGGACATTTCTGGAGAGCATGTATGTGAAGAAGCAGGAAGTAAAAAGGAACTCACCTTGTGGTATAACCGGCAAGAGAGAAAGCCTTTGAGCTCCATACTGTTTCAGAGATAATCCTTGATAATCCATGATATGGCGTTTCATCACGGCAGCATTTAGTTTAGACAGTAGCTGCCGGGTCCCGTATGAGCTCAGACCCCTCCTTTTTTTATCAAAGTTTTCTTTTTTAAAGTTGTATACCCCAAATCAGCACTTTTGAAACAGGAAGTGAAATAGAGGGATATGAGGCATGGCTAGAATGGATGATCTGTTTGGTATTTTGTGCAAAACACTTCATAGACATGTTTTTTATATATTTCTATATATCTGAGACCTATGCTATTGCCTAAAAATAGCAGGATAGGTGACCTTTAAGAAGTAACAGTGGAATGAGATACAGGGTCTTGTTATTAAGACTCTGAAACATCTTAATTTCAGTTCTATCTCAGATGAAAGAAGTTTTTTAAAACAATTTTATTGGAAAATCACCAACTAACATAACAAAAGGAAAACTTTTGAGCATTTGTAACAACATCTCCTGATTCTGGTCGAATATAATATGTTTCCCAGCTAATTACTAGATTTAATTTATCTTAATATCAAATCTTATTTAAAGAAACCTTAGCAAGCATTTCTATTGGCAGATCTTTTAACTTATTACAAGCGAAAACACCTTGTTTTTATAATGTTTTCACTTGTTTTGGGAGCAGCATTTTTTACAGTGAATAAAAAGACGAGAAGCTAGTCCGTCCTTTAATAGCAGGGAGACATTGTTAATACATCTTAGTCATTATGACATTTTTAAAAAAGCAGTAGGGGGCTCTGCCAGAAATAGACGATGTGCCTTAAATGCCCTTCTGGCTTTTTGTCTTCATTGACCACTGGCTCTAGAACAAATGGCCTCTTGCAGATAACAGAGATTTACTGGACAGCGGGGTTCGGAGGGCGTCACCTGCTGAATTTAAGCCCTCCGTGACTTTCCATGAGCTCCTGTAATCACTCTCAGACAAATATCCTTTGTGCTCAGCTGTGGAGCGTCCCCGTCTTTTGTGTAATCTTTATCGAACGTTTATTATCCGGTCCCATGTCCGACGAGCAGACTCTATTAGCCGAATCACCTCAGAGCTCTCCTTCATTCTGTCGGGGTTCTCAGAGCTGATACCAGCGTTTTTACATTAACAGCTTTAATCATGTGGACTTTTACAGTCATTTACACACTTTGGCAGGAAAATGGAGCTAATAGGAATCTGTGATATTAAACAGCCATAGTTTAATAAAAGGAAGGGCTAGGATTTAATAAATATTGAAATCCCATATCAAAGCGATCCTTCACCCAGGAAGATAATTGAGAAGACACCTGAAAGACTAGCTGATTAGTGATTTTGAAGATCAGTTTTAACATGTTAATTTAAGAGAAGCTTTTTAGGAGCTTTTCCAAGGTGAGAGATGCTGTTGTGTGAGGCTACTTTAGTTCTTTATATATTTGTTATCAATAATAATAAAAGTGCAAAATGCTAGCCTGTGGGTATTATATGGGACTTGCTCTATGGAAATCAGTCACATTGACCCTAACACACATGTTGAGTACACTGTTGGAAAAGGGAGATTCCTAGCTTTCTATTGATATCAGGATTGTTTTTAAACTGCAAATATTAAGCAAAATATGTCACATTATATATACAGGGTTCCTGCAGGGTCTTACAAATACTTTAAAAGTCTTACATTTGATAATCAGAATTTAAGGCCTTAAAAAGTCTTAAATATGATTAAAAAAATAAGAAAGGTCTTGAATATGATTTAGACCAGTGGTTCTCAACTGGTTAGGCCTCGGGACCCACTTTTTACCTGGTCAATACATCGCGACCCAACATTTTGAAGCAATCAAATCTATTCAACAATAAGACGTGCTGTAATATATACGCTTTTCAGCATACAATATTAATAAAAGTGAAGTACAGTGCATATATCCCTTATATCCCTTCACAGAACTAAAGTAGCCTATGCTTTTAAAAGTTTAATGAGATGATGGAATCAAAGCTGAACTATATAAAAAGGCACACATGCTGAAAATCCAACACCAGCGGGAGATTTTTAGAAATACTAACAAACTATGCATTCTGGTACACTCTGAGAAGAAAATAAATAAATCTATTACTACCCAACATATTAATAATATTTTATGCCATTGTTTGTTTTTCACTTTCTTCTGACAGCTTGCTGCTCCACAGAGAGAGAAGAGTAAAGAGGAGATAGTCTGTGTGACTTACTTTAAATTGTGGGTAAGGATAAATAGCTCCCATTGTTCTGTGACCTGTCAATCATCAAACCGCGGGTCATATTTCATTATGTGCTCATTTTTATCTCAAGTTGTACCCATGGATTTATAAAGAAGAGTTCTAGCGCAAAGTTATTCTCCGTGGGGACTTCCGGCAACAATCTTGATTCTGATTGGCCTGAAGACTCGAAAAAACATCAGCAAAGATATTTTATTGAGAAGATGATCACTACGTGACAGAAGTTTTCAAAACCGTTTATGGTCTCCGGTACTTCCAGTCCAACGCCGACTGCATGCACAGCGCTAGAAAATCGGGCCTTCAAAATAAATAAAAGTTTGACTTCCCCCCCGCCCCCCAAAAAAAAAGAATCCCAGTTTTTTTTTCTTCACTCACACATCCGCGACCCACTCAAAACGGGCCCGCGACCCACTTTTGGTTCGCGACCCACCAGTTGAGAACCACTGATTTAGAAGGTCTTAAAAATGATGGGATTTGAAAGGTACTTCTGTGTTGCGATCACGTCTAAATGTGTTTTGGGGGAAATGTCCGGGCTGCAAAGTAACCAGTACGGTAATAGCCTTTCAGTTCCCCCCAACAATTTGTATTTAAATAAATCAACGAACCAGTAATCACAAACTTTGTTTCCCCCCTTCCCTTATTGGAGAACACCCTAGCCTAGTAACCTAGCAACCTAGCAACCAAGATTCAGCTAGCGGCAGTCTAAAACTCAGGTATCTTTGAATCTACTTACAAATTAATATGGGGAAGTGTCAGTTCAACCGTATTTGGATGGAAAACTTTGAATTTAGTGCTTGGTGGAAACCAGTGGAGGGGAACGTGTTTGAAGCCCGCTGCAGCTTTTGCTAAAAAATGTAGCGTTTTTTTTGCAAATGTAGCGTTAGCTAGTGCAGCGACTCCCGCTACAACACCAGGGGACCTCCGGGCAGCAACGTTTGGGTTTGAATACATTTACTTTGTAAGTAATTATGGGACGTATTTCTTCTTTCATTGCAATTTTTCTTCGTACTTTCTTGCTGTGAAATAGGTCTTAAATTCTATTCAAAGTGGTCTTAAAAAGTTCTTAAAAAGTATTTCATTTGAGTTGGTGAAACCGGCACCCATAACAACTGTCACCAAGTCATGATTTTGAGAAAAAGGCCTTCAAAGTTTGCAGTAAATGTTAAGGTATTTATTCAAATGAAAGGCTTGAGTTGAGGGCTTGGAACTAGTATGACCTGCCTTTGTAAAGAAGTCATACATGTTGCAGTCTTGGTACGTAGCTTCCCTGTTGTTGTCTCATAATTATATTATTACAGACTCAATACCTTCGACACAACATGATTGGATGATGCCATTTGTGAAAGCCACTCTTAAGATGTGAAATAAATACATTGATTGACCTCAAGAAACCTGCAACATAGCATGTTAATAGCTGTGTGCAATTGATCAAGTTTAATAATGCACAAATAATCAGAAAACGTGTTCCTGCAGGGACAAAGTCGATTTTCCATTACGAGAAAAGATGAGTGGAAAATATGATCGTATACTCACACAGTATATATAAAATACATTATAACATGGTCATGTAATAGTTAGAAAACCCATAACACTTTATTATCATATTGAATATCATATTGCAATAATTGGAAATACATTTGAATATAGTTACACATGATTCACCGTGTAATGAACAAAGATAATGACACAGAATAAAGTACCATGGCGCATTTTCGATAAACATTTACACTACATTTAACATTTGTCCTTTTTTGGGAATCCCCGTTGTTTCTTCGTGTTCACCAGTTGTCAATGATGTGCTAACAAAAGATTAATGACAACGTGTAGTCTTGAAATGTTAGTTCACAGATGGCGTGTAATTTACAATTCTGAGAGCGTCACCTGAATGCATCAGAGGCTGCGGGGGAGAGGAAGTGAAGATGGATGAGGAGTGTTTGTGTTCTGTCATGTGTTCATGTGTCAGCACATGTGCTTTTGTGTTCTACTTACACTCCTGAACACATTTGCATGATTGTGTGCGTGTGTGTGTGTGTGTGTGTGTGTGTGTGTGTGTGTGTGTGTGTGTGTGTGTGTGTGTGTGTGTGTGTGTGTGTGTGTGGGTACTATTTGCTGAACTCTTGAAAACAAGCTGCTAGAGATTAGCAGAGTGTATCTTCACACCATCATGGAGAAGAGGCTTAATGTCGAAGTGTTACACACACACACACACACACACACACACACACACACACACACACACACACACACACCCCCCCACACACACACACACACACACACACACACACACACACACACACACACACACACACACACACACACACACACACACACACACACACACATATACACACTTCCTCACGTGCTGAGAAAGCTTCATCATGATTCAGACATCAGTCAACACTCGGTGGAAGATTAAGGTGGCTTTATTTGGACGAGTCAAACAAGGAAACAGTGAATCCATGTAGACCTCCTTTGTTAAACACACACACACACACACACACACACACACACACACACACACACACACACACACACACACACACACGTTCACACACAATAGCAGTGTGTATGTATGTATTCATGTAGAGACTCATTTTAAAATCTTGCTTCTTAATTAATCTCCAGTTGAACAATTGCAATGTTACAGTATTATTCAAAAAGCATATTCACAGCACACAAGTGTTAACACTTATTTGCATTCAAAAGTAAGAAGCTTTACCTTAGATCATTCTTATTAATTGTACAAATCTGTATGTGTGAAAATATTGAGTGCAGTAGTTCAACTCTGACATCTGTAGAATAGAATATACATCATGAATAATAAATGCAAATAGAGTTCAGGGTGAGTAACAAATGCAATATGTATGAATACATACAGTAGATGCAATGGCATACGTGTGATATGGATTGTACCGATGTTGTTGTTATTATTATTACTATTAAAAGGGAGCTTCATACATTTTGAAGTCCGTCCCAAGTTAATATAAAGTGGTGCAGTGATGACGTAAATGTATAGGAAGACCATAAAATTAGCCTCTCCCTGGTTCCCTTGACAAAAAGCCAATGGGATTTTTCCATTGGATTTTGGATTGTTGCAGAAATAAGCTCTGAATAAAAGTTTATGATACTTACACGTTTTGTTCAGCGGGATAATCTAAACATATTAACAACACTTTATGATTGAGTTAAAAGCTAATATCCAGCTATAAAGGAACTACAGCAAGCACGGTCACATGACTTCACGTCACCACCGCTAAGCTAAAGGCGGCTAATGTTGGGCTATAAAGGAACTACAGCAAGGTCACATGACTTCACGTCACCACCGCTAAGCTAAAAGTGGCTAATGTTGGGCTATAAAGGAACTACAGCACGGTCACATGACTTCACATCACCACCGCTAAGCTAAAGGTGGCTAATGTTGGGCTATAAAGGAACTACAGCAAGGTCACATGACTTCACGTCACCACCGCTAAGCTAAAGGTGGCTAATGTTGGGCTATAAAGGAACTACAGCAAGGTCACATGACTTCACGTCACCACCGCTAAGCTAAAAATGGCTAATGTTGGGCTATAAAGGAACTACAGCACGGTCACATGACTTCACGTCACCACCGCTCAGCTAAAGGGGGCTAATGTTGGGCTATAAAGGAACTACAGCACGGTCACATGACTTCACGTCACCACCGCTAAGCTAAAGGTGGCTAATGTTGGGCTATAAAGTAAGGTGCAGATTTTCAAAATGAAAACCGGGGACATTTTGAGTTTTGCGGTCAATATGTCATTAACATATCCAATTTTCTTCACTCTTAAAGAAAAAAGAGGGACAATTCTGGTTCAATGTAATTCGAACATTTGAACTGTTGGATACAAACAGAAGGAAGATAGCTCATATGAGACTTCAAAGGTCTTTTATTTTGAAACTGTAAATCAGATTGTCCTGATCCTCTCTGAGTGACTAGATGGGGTGTCCTGCTATCACCCTGGAGTGAAATAAGTATTTGATAATTTGACAGTTTTTTATTTATTCTTGTATAAAAACAGAAGGACGATAGCCCATATATAAGATTTCAAAAGTATTCTATTTGGAAATTCTACATCAGATTGTCCTGATTTTCTCTGATTGACTAGATGGGGTCTCCTGCTATCACCCTGAAGTGAAATAAGTATTTGATTGACTTCGAATTTAAGATTTTAAACAGCATACATTTTAAATTGTGCTTCAGAAAGTAATGTTATTTTAGGAGTGTTGTGAGATGGTGTCAACATCAATTGAAATTAGTCACCCAGTGGAAATATCAGATATGTCTTCATAACTGTATACTTACATTTTACATTCACTCAGTTATAATGTGTTAGTTATACGTAGTTTGTTTATTATTATTATTGATCACATTATACAGTACATATTTCTTAATTTAAGCTCTAGTATATATGAATATGTTTGGTGTGTTTTTTTAGGTATATTTGTTATTGACCGAGTAAACGCTTTTATTTTGAAGGCATTTTTTACAGGCCTCTACCGTAATAATCCATAGGATATTCGCGTACCGCAATACAACGTGCTTTTGACTGTGTTTTCCGAAGTGAGGGCTGGCTTTTTACGTTTTATTTCACCTTGCTATGTGTTTTTAACGTATATTAAAAAACGGGGACATTTCCAGGGACAGTTTCCAGAAAACGGGGACGTCTGGTCACCCACTATAAAGGCACTACAGCAAGGTCACATGACTTCACGTCACCACCGCTAAGCTAAAGGCGGCTAATGTTGTGCTATAAAGGAACTACAGCACGGTCACATGACTTCACGTCAGGGGCGGCGCCAGGGGGTAGCTTGGAGTTGCTATCAACTCCAACAATTGGCCTAGCAACGGCTTAGCAACCCCATTGTTTTGTTCGGAAAATGTATATATTTATACACATTCTCGCGAGATCTATCAGGGGTCGTTGTAATGCTGCGTTCACACCGGACGCGATACGAATATTCGCTTCGCTCTAATCGCTCAAGTTTCACCGCGGCTGCCAGCATCATTCAAACAAGACGTGCTGGCTCGGGAGCTACAACTACAACAAATTGAACATATTTTACCGTGATTAAATTGTAATACACGTTTCTAAATGATGCCGACGTAACAACATACTGATACCGGTTAGTAAAAACCATGAATTAATGCTTTGATAAGTCTGCAGACAAGACGGCAGGCGAAAAACCTTTTAAAATGCGTGTTTTCTGAATGGAGATTGGGTCGACCAGGCTAAGCTAACGTTGTATATGCTCATTCCACACTCACAACAACGGCCTACAGACATAAATAAAGCAGCGACTGTATCTGCCATGACACAGACAGTCTGTGGTTTGGACTTGTTTAACTTTTGTCTAGTTTCTGAACAGATATGAGGAGCTGTGATCTCTGTTTTCTAATTGCTAACAGCTAACGGCTGATGTTTTCTGGTTGAATGTCAGTGACGGCAGGCTGAGATATTCAGCACTGCTATGTGTGTGTGTGTGTGTGTGTGTGTGTGTGTGTGTGTGTGTGTGTGTGTGTGTGTGTGTGTGTGTGTGTGTGTGTGTGTGTGTGTGTGTGTGTGTGCGTGTGTGTTTGACTGTTTGTCTGTTTGCGGTGTGGTGATGAGGTTAAAGGCCACAGCATGCCAGTTGAAACAGTGAACGATCGCTATTGTGCACTTTTACGCTCAGGGTGTAATGGTATTATACAAAAATATTGTAGGAGCACAGGAACAGTGTTCAAATTCTGCTTTTACAAACTTATTTTGGTTGTGCTTACCTTGCAAAGTAATGTTATAAGTGTCAAAGGAATGTTTTGAATGTAAATATTAAGGATAATATTGTAGCGTGTCCAAGTTAATAGTCATGTCAGTTATCAGATGCGCACAGTTTTAGTATTTGTAAAGTTATTTAGGCAATGTTGTTGGTGGGAGTTAGGGAGAGACCACCCCTTCCCGTGTGTGTGCGTTTTCCGGTGTGTGTGGAGGGAGTACGAGACGGTAGGAGTTGCGTTCGAGTGTAGGGAAAAGTCTTAATGAGTGTTATACTATTGATTGGTTCTGTAAGGCGTGGCTGTGGCCGTCAATACCAGAGAATAAAGAGAACGTTTTCGACATTGAAGGCTCGAGTAATCTGTGATCTTGAATAGCGGTGAACGCTAATATGAACAGGCACGTGCTTGGCCCACTGGTATTGTTTGTTTATTTATTTTGAAAATGAACTAGCAACGCCGTGCTGTCATATAGCAACTGCTAAGCTACTGCGGCAAAAAGATCCTGGCGCCGCCCATGCTTCACGTCACCACCGATAAGCTAAAGGTGGCTAATTAGTCGTCTCATTTAGACACTTGTCAGCAACCGCTGTTTTTAAATTCACCAGTTGGGTATTTACTGATGTATTTTATGTCAGAACAAAACGCTAAAATCTCTTCAGCTTGCGTTAACCTTATTTCAGACTTCCTACAATAAAACACATTTAAGAAACCACTGACTTTGGGACAAGGACACAGGAAGTGCTAAAATGCTGACTCATTTCAGGGTTGTAGGACTCATTCCTGCAGCAGAATAGTTCACACAAGGATAATTAGAAAAACAAACAAGAAAAACAAGTATAAATGAAATGACAACAACAGGATAAGGTAAAATACCCATATACTATATACACACCTTACTGCTTCTAGTCGCAGTCTGGCATTGAACGGACCACTTTTCTCCTCTGGAGGTCATCCTCAAGACGAGGACTTCCTGCCACTCCTCCAGAAAGCAGCTGCAGGTTAAATCCCAGATAGAGTCCCACAGCAGGTTCCCCTCTCCTCCTTAATTCCCCGCGGGGATCATTAAAGCTTCAGCTAACGGTGAAATCAGAGCCGTGGAGATTTCTCCGCCCTGTGCAGTGACTCCGGGAGGCCTGATGGAGCTCAGCTGCTCACCGGGTGACGGTAATAAGGAGCAGAGGTGAGGAAGAATTGAAATCCTTCAGGTAAAAGTATCAATAACACTATGGGATGGTGCGCCATTAAAAGTGAAAGAAGTCCTGGAAGAGAACGGAAGAAGTTTCAGTCACCAAAAGTAAAAAGTACAGCATCAGCACCCCCCCCCCCACCCCCCCGACTTTTAGGGGTCGAATCAAGGTAAAACTTTTGATGTAGTTTACTCGTTTCAAATCACAAGTATACAACTAAAGACAGACAATTCGGCTGCATAGGATATAAGATGACACAACATTTGGTCTACCTCTGTTGTACATTTATTATCTTTTCAATTTACACACGGCATCTATTGCACGTCTGTCCGTCCTGGGAGAGGGATCCTCCTCTGTTGCTCTCCCTGAGGTTTCTCATGTTCTCCTTTAAACTGTGGGGTTTCTCTGGAAGTGTTTCCTTGTACGATGTGAGGGTCAAAGGACAGAGGGTGTCGTATTGTCATACTGATACTCTGTACAAACTGTGAAGTCCACTGAGACAAATGTAAAATTTGTGATATTGTGCTATATAAATAAACATGGATTGATTGATTTGGTCTTCAAACAGGGTCTTATGGTGCGTTCAACGTGACAATATTACACCATGGCATCATGTGTGTTTACTCACTTTCATATAGATAACAACATCGTCTCGTCAGCCATGGCACAAATAACCATTCCCGGACCACTCTTTTCACTCTCTAGCAAGTCACAAGTCTGCTGAATCAATCTTGATTACTACAGTGGTATAAACCCAAAATGTACCGTAATTTTCGGACTATAAGCCGCGCCTTTTTTCCCATTTTTCGACCCTGCGGCTTATATAACGGTGCGGCTAATCTATGGATTTTTACAGCTAACGGCCACTAGGGGACCTCCTAAATCTATGGATTTTACAGGTTACAGTCCACCACCTTTAACTCTATGGGCTCTATGGCCGGTCCGCGCCCCCCACCTTTAAGCGGCGGGCTCCAGCAGGAAAAGCTGGAGGCCGGAAAAGAGTGAGACAGGTAGCGCGCAAAAGTAAAAGTGGAACCGAGAGTGGTACGAGAGACAGAACGAAAGCAAGACAGACAGACATTACGAGAGCAAGACAGTTTGTCCCCGTACCACTGGTTGAAAACCACTGCTGTAGATCACTGCCGGTACGTGCGCTGGGAGCGCACCGTTTAAGTTTGAAAGTTGAAAAGTTTGTTTGTCTGAAACGCTATGTGATACAGTACAGTTTACACAGTACATGTTCTGTAGCTACTATTGCACTAAATGGTAACACTTGAATACGTTATGCAAATATGCAACTTGTTTGTTGAAATGTTAATAAATGGGAGCTTCCTCAAACAGCCATCTCTTTCCAGTGCGGCTTATATATGTACACATCATTCAATGTAGCTGCTGCGGCTTATATTCAGGTGCGCCTTATAGTCCGCAAATTACGTTACCTATTTGACCAAGATTTTATTTCAATAAACATATCAAAAGAATGCTGAAATAACTACATAATGATACAGATTACTAAAAGGTCAGAATTCATGCTTTGTTATGACAGTTCACATGACATGACGTTTTAAAATGCTTGTTTTCTGAATGGATATTGGATCGATCAGGGATAAGCTAACATCGTATCTGCTCTTTCCAAACGTACATACCGTCATGGGACACAAATGAAGTAGCAATTTTCTTCGTCATGCCAAACACAGTTATACATTTACTTCAAAATGTCGATTTTCATCCGATCTCTGAGCACATATGAGGTGCTGTATGTCTAAATATCAGGGGGTTGGAGATCAGCAGATAACTTCCACACAGCGCTACTCAGGCGCTGTAATCATGAGTGCAGTTTTTTTTAGATTACAGGGTTTTCTGTCCTCACCCACCAACGGAAAAAAGCCTGAAGGGCGCTTTTACCAGGAGGCGTTGGTGAAGAGGGTTTTCTCTCATGGACAGATAAAAATGTCTCCTTTGAGTGTAACACCATCTCCCCCATTGTCCTCGCCTGTGTTAGAGAGGGTGGTAACAAGAGGAAAGTCTGGCAGCTAAAAGCATTCCTCCAGGGTCGTCCTCATCGCCTCGCCACTCTCACTCATTGGTCGTTTGTTTGCAGAGAAACTCTCAGTGTGTCTCCTCCTGATTTTATTGGACACCTTTATTGTTTTTGGTCTCGGTGTGGACATGGATGCTGGATGCTTTAATTAAAAGTGTTGGACACCTTCCCGCAGGGTTTAGGGGGCGGGGGAGAGTTGATGTGCCCTTTTGGTCCCATTTAAGTCAGGTGTTCAGATAGATGTGGGGAGCATGTGTGAATCACACTGAGGCTTTGTGTGGGCAGAGAGAGCCCACTGAGCTGTTTAACTGCTCCACACACTGTAAAATGTGTTTTTATTTTAGGAAAGTTAAACAGACAGATCCGGAAAAACTCAGTGAAAAAGTACAAGAGTGCCTAACTGACCAACAAACTGTAAAACAACACATCCTTTCTGAAACCATTGGATTCAACAAGCCTTTCAGATTTGGCTCTCCTTCCTATGTCACATGTGATGACATATTTTTATAGACTAACCAATAGTTTTGCAAGGGCTCAACAAAACGCCAAAGGGATTTTTCCATTGGCTTTAGGATTTTTGTAGAATATTTGCTCGTGTAGCAAGATAATCTCCACTTATTAACACCATAGATTTTTTTAAATGAAAAGCTAACTTTCGACTACAAAGGAACTACAGTACGGTCACATGACATCACGTCACCACTGCTAAACTAAAGGCAGCTAATGTTGAGCGTGATGATGTTCAGTCGTCTCATTTAGACACTTGTTAGCAACCTCCATGTTGAATTTCACCAGTGGGGTATTAACTGACGTATTTTTTGTCGTAGAACAGAATCATAAAATCTCTTCAGGCTAATAACCAAAAACATGATCAAACAAACCATTGACTTCCAGACAAGGGAACAGGAAGTGCTTCAATGCTGACGAATTTCCGGGTATAGAGGACTCATTCCTGCACCAATACACTCTCAAACCATCAAAAATGAATATAGTGAGTAGCAGGGGCAACAATGAGCCTAACTCGTAGTTCTTAGAACAGTCAAGCACCTTAAACAAGATACTGCATTTCCAATAATGCACTTTTTAATTTATTGAATGAATCCCTATTATAAGTTACATCAAACTCTACACCTCAAGTTTGTACATCTTTTCAGATTTTAAGTATTTATTCAATCTTGTTGCAACAAGTAGGTTGTAAATTGGACGTGTTATTTACCATCAAAAGAAGCACTGTATGGTGAGACTCCGCCAGCTTAAGGTGTCTTATTTTTTACAGTGTGCTCTCCATTGTGCTTTGCCGCCACACATAAAAAGTTTCTCTGCTTCAATTTGTGCCAATCTGACTTTGGAGAAGGGGAAAATATGTTCCTTCTGCACGGTGATCCGTCTTCAAAGTGGGCGCCGGGGAGGGGAGGGGGGGAGGGGGTGATAAGTGTTGGGGATGTAGTAAATTTGAATACAATGACATAAAATAAAGCTGCTTGTCATGCTCGGCGGTTCTGCTCCGGCGGGCCTTTCCCTTTCTGTCTAAAGCTGCTCGACACAGTTCCGGATTTACCAAATCCTCCGAAGACGAAACGAACCCTGTCGCTTCATTGTGTGAGAGCTGCCGTCAAACAACCCCCCGACTCCCCCCAATACTCCCTCCTTTTCCCCGTCAGTGAAGATGGGGGGAGGACAGGCAGGAAGTCAGGTTGCAGTTTGAGCTTTTAAGCATTTGGGAATTGGTTTCAATTAAATGCGACGGCGTAAAAAACGAAAGATTCAATTTAAAGTAGCGGGGGTCTCTGGGGGTCACCTGGTCGAGAGTGCATTGGAAATGACAGTGAGAGAGAAAGAGAGAGAGAGAGGCAGGGGGGGATAAAGAGATAAGAAGCAGGGCGAGATAATTATGTGAAAACCTGCCATGTTACGAGGAAATAAGGGAAATTAAAGTTTTATAATTAGTGTTGTCTGTGTTTTGTTCAAGTGATCTGTATCTCCAACTGGGAACAATTCTAAAAGGCTTAATGAGAAAATAGTTTTATAATTGTTCTCCTCTTGGTTAAACAGTCAGTTTTTTCCCCTCATTAAATCGTCCCTGATGGTATGAAGATTATGATAATAACTTTGAAAAGAAAATGACTTGATAACCTTTCGTTGGTTTGAAAAAAAACAACATCTGGTTAGACGTGCCACAGAGGTACAGGGAGAAATAAAAGTTATTTAAATATGTGTAAACATGTATTCAAGGTTAAAAAAGGAAGACATACAACACAAATATCATTCAGGGTACATGAGGGCTGTGAAAAAGATTATCAGACAAAGATTTTAGTCAATACAAATTAAATATGACGAGCAAACAGTTTAGAAAGAAAATTCCCAGTTTCATTTTGATGCCTATAATAAAAATATACAAGAAACCCATTAAAGGACATTTCATTTCATTTTTAATCAACATTTAAAGACAGGTTCACCCAGAACACAGTGTCTATTTGACTCTAAATGGGACTGCAATTTACTGAATAAATATCATGGTTTAACGAAGGAGACTTAATACTAGAGATTTTGACCATTACATTACATTTGTAAAATATTCGCTGAGGTAATAAAACAAGTAGAGAAATGTTTAGGCGACTTCAGTTTACAGACCCTGAGGTACTTGTTCTAAACAAACTCAAACTTCTGGCCTACAGGAATTTATAAACATAGCATACGCTCAAAACATCTATTTCTAAATAAAGTTTGAAACAATACATTGTAAAATATCCCCAAAGATATTCTGCGCTTCCTACAGTCATCTTCGTCCATATGATATAAATGAATATTGTAAAGGGGCAAAACTTAAACAAATTTGAAAAGGTGCGGCACATTTCTAGTAAAAATGGGAAGCTGGCACGTTCTTCCTGTATTTCGCCCGAACGCAAGTTTCTTACATGAGTCCTATGGAACATTTAAAAAAACGAGGTTTAGTAGAAAGGTTCAAACATCTGGTCCTCTTGACTCTCCGTATAATTAAACTTTCCTATAGGTGCTTTTAAAAAGTCTCCACCTCTGTAATTCTCACACTGCCCGTCCACCAAACAATATTATTTACGTGGCTCCACCTCCGCAACAAGAACAAAGATTTAACACGTTATCAAATCCTTCTTAGTCATTCCAAATGGAAACCTGCGTATGACCTTCTTCCTGTGTTTCGTCCGTACGCAAGTTTTCCACTTCAATCCAACGCAAACTTTAATAAATGTCCTACGATCGTCAAGGGCATTTGAATGATTTCAAGGCAACCAATGTAAGCCCACACATTCTGATTAATAAAGGGGGATCGGCATAGGGTGAACTTCTTGTTTTTTTATTTCAAAATTCTATAAATGAGGCCCTATGTTTGGTAGAAAGCTTCAAACAGCATCTGAAAAACAGACGGTTTATTTCGTGATGTCTTTTCTTTGTGGTCTGTATAAAGAAACTTTCCTGGGTGCTTTTAAAAACACCTGCCAATTTAATCTCATTTGAGTCTGCGAGGCGGACGGAGGCTGGGGTTGTGGAGGATGTTCAGGAGAAGGAGCTTGAATCAGACCCAGATGGCTTCACGGTAAAGTGAGCCAAACGCAGGCACAGAGTAATTAAAGGTGTTTCTAAAGGGGCCGTTAGATATAAAGCCTCCCATCAGGACTGGAGGAGCGCTAACACGATAGTTGGCATTACATCTTAAAACTCTTTTATTTGTTCCTGCGCAGGATAAACAAACGGGAGGCTTTCGAAAACCTGACAGGATCTCAGGAATCTAAAAATACTCTGCGGTTTAATCAGGCCGCTGATGACCTGGGTGAGCTTTCGGGTAAACAGCCGCTTTCAAGATCGTGCCTTTTGTTGTTGTTCTTGTTGTTGTTTAGATGCAGAGCCACCTTTCTCCCAGGTAACCACTCACTTCCTGCACACATACAAAAAGACTTCTTGGTTTCTGGGGAACGGCACGGCTGCTGTTCATCTGTCAGCAATTAGCATGGCAAGTGTTCCTGCTCCGGCCTGCGTTCGGCGAGACTCAATCAGCCATGCATTAGCAACATACAGATGACGGGGGAATGCAAAGCGGGGCAAGAAACAAACATGACAACAGAAAGGAGATGAGCTCAGAGAGGAAACAAGATGTTGAGAGAAACTAATCAGCCTCCACGCAGAAGTGCTTACAGTGAGGATGATTAGCTGCAATCTCTGGAGGTACGTCATGTTGAAAGACACAGAAGATGATAGGTGGTGTCGGATCCATCGCTGGAAATTAATCCTCAGCACAGAGTTTTATTCGAGCGAACATGTATTCCAGGGATAAAGAGGATAATAAATATAGAAAGCAGTGCTTCGCAGGTCGGAGTACGTCTAAATATAAACGTTTTTAGACGTCTTTGTTGAATCTAAGCGTTGTTTCATGAGTGTTTAAAGCGGATGTGATTTACATTTGTTATTGTAGAAACGTATCAGATGTTTAATGTGAAAAGGGAGTGATGGATCTATAGAGGGTTACCCGCCGCTCCCCTCGGATTTACGGAGGTTTTTAGTGAATTTCTATCCGTCCTACAATTCCTTTTCCAAGACAAATACTGTATGTAAAAATCTGCTTTACACTTCCTGCTTGGAAGCAAAACATTAGACAGACAGAGAGAGAAGAATATAGTGAACACAGTGGAGCATTTAACAGCTAACATAAATCTGAATATGGACGCACACAACTAGTCATAAATGTTCAGGTCAAAATACGTCTAAATATAAACATTTTTAGACGTCTTTGTTGCATCCAACCATTTCAAGAGTGTTTAAAGCTGCTATGATTCACATTTATTAGAATAATACTCAGATTTAATGAGCTTTTTAAGTGAATATCTGTCAGTCCAGCAACTTTAACGCTCCGCTTGACTCACTGCAATTGTAATTCTGGAAGAGTAAGACTTTCTACTCCCTTCTTAGCAGCAGACAGAATCAGTAACAGAGAAGATGGATTTGAATATGGACAAACACTACGACTAATGAACCATCATGTGGCTCTGTAACTGCTTTGTGAGGAAATAAGCTGACACTAACAACACATCAATCTTATTGCTGTCCATAACGTGGTTCTGTTATCGACTACATGGCCTTACGGCCCGTCTACACTAAAGGCATCAAAAAATCTTGAAGCTGGGCGTGTCCGAAGCTTGGCGATTTTTTGCGAGCAACCTCGACCGACAACCAATCACATGAATCTCCCGCCCCCGACATACAAAGCAATAGCAATGTTAAAACGAAGTGAACTGGATATAAACTCTCCAAACAGGCGAAAACCTACCAGTTCCACCCACTGTCTCTGCCACCTCCCTCCATGCCTGGTTCCTCCGGTTTGTATCCCGGTAAATAGTTCTGGTCGTAAAGAACCGGGTGATTTGCTACCGTAATATCTCGTTTGGAATATGAGGAAATGAACATAATGGTTGGATGCGGTCTGGCTCTCCCAGCTTGCACGCGGTTTGATTGGCTAGCGCTTGCACTGGCGGGATTTGCATAAACGGGATTTGATTGGCTGATGCCGATAGATAATCGTGATGCTTGCAAAGCCATGCCGTGCTCCCCACAATGCAGTTCGGCGAAGATTAAAAATCTTCTACGTCACCCCATTCAAGTGAATGGGCGAAGCGTTGAAAGCATTCTTCGATGCCTGTAGTGTAGACGGGCCGTTAGTGTGTGTACAACTCATAATTACAGTCATATGTGATGAGTGAGCGTTAGAAATCAACCTGTAGAATGAACTCGTTGTTATGATTGACTCGCAGCTCTTCTCATGACTCTATCTTTGTTTGTTTTGCAGCATAGATGACGTGTTTCATCTTTATATCTAGTGCTGGGGAGTTCTAGTGTTGTTGTTTGTTGGGTTATACTCATTCTTTTTTAAACAGTAATACTGGAAAACACAAAGATGCTGCTTGAAGCTGGAGCTGATGTCGTACAATACTGAAGGATTATTGAAAGGCATGGCCAAGGGAAACAGATTACAAAGCAAATACAAGTATGCCAGGGAACTGTCTTTGGGTCTGCATATTTAACTAACTCTCAGACTGGACGTAAACATGTTTGCCTCTGATGAAAACACGCCTACACTCCAAAAAAAGAGGCAGAGCCTTAACAATAAAATGGAAGAAGAGCCATAGACCTAAGGCCTACTGAAAGGATTCCTCAGATAGAAAATGAGATTTTAAAGGTCCCATGTCATGCTTTTCTAGTTATTACCGTCCCCTTGTGTGTTATGAAGGTTGTTCTGCATGTAAACGGTCTGCAGAGTCAAAACCCTCAAAGTACACCCTGTAGGGAGTAAAGCTCTAACACAGAGAAGACCTGTCTGTGCTGCCCCAGAACGCCTCGTTGGACATTTCTCTTTTTCCATTTGTTTCTTCCGGGAACCAAAATGGACCAATCCGAGAAGCTCCTCACACACCAGGAGGGGTGGGGACCTTTAGCGTACATTTTCAACCAACAGGGAGTCCCATTGACTTGCATAGAGCTCCCTGGTTGGTAATAGACGAGTTGTGATGGCGGAGCAATGTTCTCCGCAGACCCATTCTCACAGCGTTATAAACCTTTTTCTTACTCAATATCAAGCCACACTTATTGTTTTTACTTCGGCTGTGAGTGTTTGTGTGTGCTTGCAGTAAGCCAGCGAGCCTTGCAACGTCCCGACCAATCAGAACACACTGTGCTCACAGAGGGGGGGCAGGAGCTCCAACAAGGCGTGTAGGACACAGAGTGAATTCATATACTATACAGAGATGCTGTTTGAGAAACCAATGTGAGTTTGGAAAATTGCACAATATAAATATATTCTAGTAGACCTCGACAATGGAATTATGATCAGTAGAAATGGCCATGTCATGGGACCTTTAATATCGAAATATGTTATGTTTGAATATGCTAATCCATGTAAACAGTAATAGATAGGAATTAGCTCAAAAGTAACTTCACATTAACCAACTCTGGGCTGCAAAATAAAGCCTTTAAAAATGGAATGAAAGTTATTAGTCACCACATCCATCGTTGAATGAGCTGTGAAACTATTAAAACAATATTGCTAATGCATGAGCTGGAGTACACACACTTTTAAAATGGTCCTACTCTAAAACCCTTTAATTAGTCAATTCATAAAATAAAAAAATATGTAATGGTGGTGATTTTTAAGTGGCTTGCCAAATATTTATTTACCATTTATGCTTTCGGATTAAAGTCAAAGTCAATTTTATAGTCAATCTTTCAGTTTGTGTGTACAGACGGAGGGATCGAAATACCGTTTTCCCACAATCCCGAATACAAAAACCAAGATATAAATTAGGGCTGTCAGTCGATTAAAATAGTTAATCGCGATTAATCGCAAATTAATCGCACATTGTTGATCTGTTCTAAATGTACCTTAGAGGAATATTTTTCAAGTTTGTAATACTCTTATCAACATATGAGTGGACAAATATGCTTTATGCAAATGTTTATTATCATTTGAACAATGACAAATATTCTCATGAATATTAAACACAACAACCTGAACATTACAAATATTCGCCTCAATTCAATCTGGAACCTCTCTCATTAAATAATACAGTGTGTGTGTGTGTGTGTGTGTGTGTGTGTGTGTGTGTGTGTGTGTGTGTGTGTGTGTGTGTGTGTGTGTGTGTGTGTGTGTGTGTGTGTGTGTGATGGATCGTTGGAGCTATGTGCAACTCGAGGCATATGCTCGAACGGGAGCTGCCTGGACGCTGCAATCATGTTGCGCGCACTATCCGTGCTGAGTGTAGGCCTACTGACTTTTCCCTCAATGTCTCACTGTCTGGCTACCTGCATAAAGTCAAGTGCTCGGAGCAGTTGTCGGCGAAATGTCACTCCTCTGTTTTCATTTAAGAAGCTCCTTATATCCGTTAGCGCAGCTAGCTAGCACCAGATGCTAACAACAACTATACACGCGAGGTCCCTCTCTCGCGCCACACATACACACACCCTCCCGGTCCTCCCGATGGCCAGTCGGTGCCTGCCGGTGAGCGTGGAAGTGTGGTCTGCTGCAAGCGGAGAGCAGGAGCAGGGCTGTCAGCATCAGCTTGAAGATGATATTTTAAACTTGATGCGCTCTGAAACTACGGGGCGGCCGAGGACAAAAAATACACATGCGTTAATCGCGTTAAAATAATTAGTGGCGTTAAAAATAATTTGCGTTAACTTGACAGCCCTAATAAAAATATGTATTAAATAAGGCATGGTTCTTTGTCTTTTTTTATTATAAAAGTGTTTCTTTAAACGTGTATGGACAACACAAGTAATACAAAAGATGTAAATTGGATGTCAAAATAAAGAAAATCCATCCTGCTGTAATTTCCCCTTAATTCTCACCTCCTCCTCTTCACAAGTGGAATCCTGACAGAAGGAGAAAGAGCATCACACGCTAAAGAAAGCAATCTTATGGAGCGTGAGCGAAGGTGCTGAACTTCCTGTTTGCTCTCCTGACGGCCGTGTCAGAAACAGAATGTCGAATCAGCGCCTCGTGTCTCGTTTCCCCGACTACACTTTCCC
The DNA here is from genome assembly GCF_949606895.1 of Notothenia rossii. Classification (NCBI taxonomy): domain Eukaryota; kingdom Metazoa; phylum Chordata; class Actinopteri; order Perciformes; family Nototheniidae; genus Notothenia; species Notothenia rossii. The sequence continues at coordinate 91,190,545 of NC_136901.1, forward strand.
TCTCTACTGTCTCCTCTCTGCTGTGTGCACAAATCTGTCGAGGAGGAGACGAGGCTTTGAATTGCAAACGACGACAACACTCTCCTACTGCCGGACGGGGGTAACTCAGCGAAGAAAGCGTGTTTACAAAACGATATGATCTGCAAGCAGGAAACTCTGTGGACGAGACGGAGTGCAAGAAGAAGACGAAGTGTCTCCAATGGGATGAGCTGAATACAATCAGTACCAGGGGAATAACGGGTTACATGTAACGAGATAACCAGGGTACAAACAAAACTGTGTTTGATTACAATTACATGAACAAGTAAGTAATCAGATTACTGTTCCATTTTAATAAAAGTGCTACGACTACTACTTTAATTCTTCATTATTTTCTTTGGTGTTTTAATGTTGTACGTGGACACCTGATTTATTGAAAATAAATACAGTCATTGCTTATGATTAATATTTTTAAGCTTAAACAGCATAACTGTTACTACATTATCTTTTAGTGAAATGTCTTTGTTTCTTCTTTTCTAAGGTGACATCGTTACACTTAAAGGTCCCCTATTTGACTAATTTCAACAATATATGTCAGGAGGAGATTCAGGTGATAAGGGGAGGGGGGGTGGTTACCTTGGTTGCTGATTGGCTAATGGTTACACAAACCAAAACATCGTTATGACATCATAAAGTGGCCAAAATCTGATCAGCTCATTTTCAGACAGGTGTTTATAGAAATGGATCAAAAAGAGAGAGAATCTTTGTTCCTGAAACTTTCAGAGTCTCTTTACACAGAGGGGACACATGTTGATGTAGAAGACACATGAAGAAGAGGGGACACATGTTGATGTAGAAGAGACATGAAGAAGAGGGGACACATGTTGATGTAGAAGAGACATTTGGAAGAGGGGACACATGTTGATGTAGAAGAGACACGAGGAAGACGGGACACATGTTGATGTAGAAGAGACATGAAGAAGAGGGGACGCATGTTGATGTAGAAGAGACATGAAGAAAAGGGGACCCATGTTGATGTAGAAGAGACATGAGGAAGATGGGACACATGTTGATGTAGAAGAGACATGAAGAAGAGGGGACACATGTTGATGTAGAAGAGACATGAAGACGAGGGGACATATGTTGATGTAGAAGAGACATGAAGAAGAGGGGACACATGTTGATGTAGAAGAGACATGGAGAAGAGGGGACACATGTTGATGTAGAAGAGACATGAGGAAGAAGGGACACATGTTGATGTAGAAGAGACATGAAGAAGAGGGGACACATGTCGATGTAGAAGAGACATGGAGAAGAGGGGACACATGTTGATGTAGAAGAGACATGAAGAAGAGGGGACACAGGTTGATGTAGAAGAGACACGAAGAAGAGGGGACATATGTTGATGTAGAAGAGACATGAAGAAGAGGGGACACATGTTGATGTAGAAGAGACATGAGGAAGAAGGGACACATGTTGATGTAGAAGAGACATGAAGAAGAGGGGACATATGTTGATGTAGAAGAGACATGAAGAAGAGGGGACACATGGTGATGAAGAAGAGACATGGAGAAGAGGGGACACATGTTGATGTAGAAGAGACATGGAGAAGAGGGGACACATGTTGATGTAGAAGAGACATGAAGAAGAGGGGACACATGTTGATGTACAAGAGACATGAAGAAGAGGGGACACATGTTGATGAAGAAGAGACATGTAGAAGAGGGGACACATGTTGACGTAGAAGAGACATGGAGAAGAGGGGACACATGTTGATGTAGAAGATACGTGAGGAAGAGGGGACTCATGTTGATGTAGAAGAGACATGGAGAAGAGGAGACACATGTTGATGTAGAAGAGACATGGAGAAGAGGGGACACATGTTGATGTAGAAGAGACATGAGGAAGAAGGGACACATGTTGATGTAGAAGAGACATGAAGAAGAGGGGACACATGTTGATGTAGAAGAGACATGAAGAAGAGGGGACACATGTTGATGTAGAAGAGACATGAAGAACAGGGGACACATGTTGATGTAGAAGAGACATGAAGAAGTGGGGACACATGTTGATGTAGAAGAGACATGAAGAAGAGGGGACACATGTTGATGTAGAAGAGACATGAAGAAGAGGGGACATATGTTGATGTAGAAGAGACATGAAGAAGTGGGGACACATGTTGATGTAGAAGAGACATGAAGAAGTGGGGACACATGTTGATGTAGAAGAGACATGAAGAATAGGGGACACATGTTGATGTAGAAGAGACATGAAGAAGAGGGGACACATGTTGATGTAGAAGAGACATGAAGAATAGGGGACACATGTTGATGTAGAAGAGACATGAAGAAGAGGGGACACATGTTGATGTAGAAGAGACATGAAGAAGTGGGGACACATGTTGATGTAGAAGAGACATGAAGAAGAGGGGACACATGGCGATGTAGAAGAAGTGGATTTTGCATAATAGGTGACCTTTAAATCAAATTATTGTTATTTATTTTCTCTTGTTTTTATTTGCATTGCATTTGATATTGAGTTAATCCATAAGTAACAGTAAACAATCGCTCCTTGTATATTCTGATGCTCAGATTAGATGTAGTTATTGAAACAGATAACATGTTTGAAGTGACCTTCCCATCCCTGATTTAAACGTGTCCTCTACCAGCTTCTCTTCATCACTTCGTTATAATTCAGCCTCTTTTTCCCCTATTTAGTTTTTTTTTAACCTCCTTTCTCAAATCTCCTCCCACTCTTTCTTCCTCCTTCTCTCCATTTCCTTTGCTCTTGTCTAAAATTGAGAACAGAACGGCCAGTAATTGAAGATCACTGTCTCTCCTCGGGCCCTCAGGATTTGCAATGTCTCGTCTTCACCAGCCCTATTTTTTCGGCCTTCTCTATTTGTTTGCTTCTTCTTCTTCTTCTTCTTCTGCTTCTGCTTCTTCTTCTTCTCTCCCATAAACTCCACGAGCCCTTTTTGAAATTGGATTTTCATTTGAGATGGACCAGGAGCACCCGTCGTGTTTATGCCGCCTTCCTCCCATCGATTTTCTCTTTTCTTCACTTCATTTCAGAACGTTCCCTCCTCCTATCTCTGTGTGAATTATCTCCCCTCAGTCCAGCTCGGACAGCAGCTCCATTGTCCTTTTGACGGAGCTTAAATATATATATATATAAAAAATAAATAAAAAATCCCTCTGTAGTTTGGAGCTGGGAGGAAAGAGAAGCTGAGAAGATCGTGATCGGGTAGACAGCGTTCCTGATTCCCCGCTGAAGAACAGGACGCTCTGACCTTGTTCTTCCTGCTACACAAAGACAAAACCACTTGGTGTTGAACTGAAATCAATCATTTATTGATGTCACTTTTACTCGTTATGAAACATTAGGACTCTCTAAACACTTTGGGTGAGATTGCATTAAAACTAGTATTAGAACCCACTTACAAGAAACCCTTTTTATTTCAAGTATTTAACGTGACTACATAATTACTTTCTGGTACTTCATTACTTTCACTGTGACAGGAACAGGAGGGGATTGATTTCATGGACATCAATAATGTATCAGTGCAGAGTCCAAAAACCCACAAAGTGAGTCAGCATTTTTACAACTTCTGTCGACTTCCTCGCAATTTTTTTAAACGTATTTTGGGTATAAGCCTGAAATATGGTCTAGTGTTAAAAGTGTTTCCTCATCATTGAACACACCATAGTCAGGAAAACAATGTCCCGACTTTGGAAATGGGAACATCGAGAAGGCATGGGAACGCACCATTGGCTTTTGCAGAGGTTTGCAATGTCTGATAGCCATTTTAGATTTAAAAAGGTTTTGGGTGTTTGAGATAAGACTGCAAACACTGTGTCTTTCTGCAGAGAGTTTATTTTAGAAGATGGTTTGCTTGCAAAGATATATTTATCGTCTTGTGATTCATTATTTGTCTTCCCCATTTTCATTTGAGACTTAAAGGTCTCCTATTAAACTGTTTTTCATCAATATATCACAGGTCTCAGATATATACAGAACCTGTCTCTGATTGGCTGAAACACCAAACAGATCATTGCAGCATTACCCATAATCCCCTCTGTTTCAGCCCTGTTTCCAAAGTGCTGATTCTCTGTCTGTTACTTTAGATGAAAATAAGGAGCCCCTCCCCACGCCCCTCTGAGAGAGATTTGGTTACAAAGAACACAATGGTGCTCTAGGACAGGGGTACCGAAAGCGTGGGTTGGAATATGATTTTTTTTTTTTATTAAAAAAAACAAAAATTATTATTACTTTATAAAACATTTTATATATTTTTTTTTAAATGATGAATAATATTGACATGTGCATAGACATTTTTCAGGGGCGGACTGGCCATCTGTATAATTTCCCCCGCAGCGAGGCTCCCCCCGTTGACAATCCACTAGCACCCCCCCCCCCCCCGATTTTGGGGAACGCGGGCTTACCTTGGTTGCTGATTGGCTAATGGTTACAGAAGCCAAACATCGTTATGACATCACAAAGTGGCCAAAATCTGATCAGCTCATTTTCAGACATGTTTTTATAGAAATGGATCAAAAAGAGAGAGAATCTTTGTTCCTGAAACTTTCAGAGTCTCTTTCCACAAAGGGGACACATGTTGATGTAGAAGACACATGAAGAAGAGGGGACACATGTTGATGTAGAAGAGACATGAAGAAGAGGGGACACATGTTGATGTAGAAGAGACATGAAGAAGTGGATTTTGCATAATGGGGGACCTTTAAACTATTGGTTTAGTTTGTTTCTTTGTCAGGTTAGCTTGATCTCCTCTTCTGGGAGCTCCAGAGGGGCGGAGTCTCTGCGGATGGCCTCTTCCCGACACATCCCTCAATCAATTAGAAATGTGTCCTGTTCTAAAGCCGGCCTGCGTCAGCCCATGAAACCATGAAATACTGTATATTGGCTTACACTATATATTGAGCGAACCCTGCTCCCATCATCAACATGACTGGCACTTTATTGCAGCATGAAATTAAAAGGATCTTGTTTTATGGCGGGGGAACATCGCTCTCCGGATGATGTCAGAGCCGTAATAAACAGGCCGGGATAATGCAGGAATCAGCGATCCGAGCACTGAGAAATTAGCTTGTCCCTCGCCTTCACTGTTATTGATCACCTGACTTCCTTATACATTTCCACATAATAGGCAGCACTGACTTAATTAGTCAAAAGAGAAGCTGGGTAATTACATGTCACTTTAACAATGTGTTTTATTGCCTACAAGCTCTGGTGGTACCGAGCGAAACTAATGGTGGATTTAATGCAAAGTGGACTAGGGAGGGAGGGATAGAGAGGGACAGATGGAGGATGTTTACAGAAGGGGGAAGATGGAGAACATGGCGTGTTATTTTTGCCGTAAATTCCGTAAATTCCCTCAGTATTCTTGTTTTTATTCTCCAATCAATTCCAATCATCTCTCTTTGGTCGTTCTTCTCATCAATGTAACGCTACTGGACACACACGTGATTTTGTCCAATATCTAAAAGCCATCATTTATTAAGAGGCTGCAGGACCTTTATTGTGAAAATGATGGATGCTGGAGAACTTTTATTTTGAAAATGCTGGATGCAGTGTTGAGTTCCATCCATAGCTTAACGTGGTTTAGGGGGAAAAGGTCAAGTATTAAATGAGTGCTGTGGATGTTATACTGAATTTATGAAGACAAACCTCTAAATAATTGAGGAGATGTCATTAGATGTTAGAAATACAGATATATCTCTATTATAAGAATTAATAAAGGCCTCTCCTTCACTATTCCCTCATCTAATGTATTTTTTACTGCATGTAAAGTAGGAGTTGTTAATAGTTGAAATGCTGTGAGACATTACTAAGACGTCTATTGTTCTGTAAATACTTCATCCAGTGATACTTTAACAATCGAAACTGAACGAGGGAAAAGGCCCTTTTTTAGGCCCATTTTCCATCTATTCAGGAAATGCTCTGCAGGATTCATTCAAATGTTAGCTTGGCCATAATGGCATAAATATATATATTTAAAACAATAATCTTAGCATCTTATACATTACTGACGTGCTGGTGAATGAGTCAGTTAACCCTTAGATGCATAAGTGGGTCTTTTTGGACCAGGTGAGGTGGTTTTTCTTGAAGTATCTTTGTAATTACATTTCGTTATCATTTCATATTCCAGCTATTCCTCAAAAGACATGTTTTGGATATAATGCCATTCACATTTTAAATTTACATTTTAAGAAATTGTAGTTTTTGTATTTCTACCCCAAGCTTCCATAAGTGGGTCAAAAAGGACCCGCATGCGTTTTCTATGGGATTTCGTTTTTTTTTCAAAATGTAAAAAAGATTCTAAATAGTGAAAAATCAAATATAAAATATTTCTAATGTGAACCAAAATAATACTAAATATTATACAAGTGATTTTTCTTAACCAAAATGACAAAAATGACATAAAAACACATTATTCTAACACGGGTCCTTTTTGACCCACTTATGGGAGAGTGTAGGGTCCCGTCACTGTAAGGGCATCTAAGTGTTAAACACCATGTGTATCCAAAAACAGTGAACCTGTCAGACTGCATTTTTTAATAAAATGTCTCGGAAATGATGAATATGAAATAACTGTATTTGATGGAATGGTGCAATCCAAATGTAAACAGAATCAATTGATAGTGTAGAAGCTGATTGAACACATACATCCCTCAGAAAGCATTCTTAATAAGCGCCTAAGTGTTGACAACCACAAATGAGACTGTGTTGGGAGCCACTGGAAAACTGCATATGCTTGTTTTGGGGAAATATCAAACCTATTTTAAGGTATTTAATTCCAATTGGTGTACATTTAATAAAGCACATCACTTGTGTGGGCATGTTTGCATGTGTTGTACAGGAGGTGAGTCAACGGCACGGAGGTTCAGGCTGAAAAAAACAAATCCTAGCATTAGCTTGAATTTTAAAAGGAGGTCAATTTGACGTAAAAACCACAAAAGCGTTAAAGGAAACAGAGAACTGAAGATCTAACAGGAGACACGGACGGTTTCATCTCCGTGCCGCCCCCCCGCCCTCTTCCTCTTTGACAGGAGTTGATTTGATTGCCCTTGATTTTTTTTTCTCCTCTGTACAACATGTTAAATCTGTATTTCTGGGGCAAGACCAGGAGGAATTAGGTTTAAAAAAGGACTCACTCCAAATTCAAAATCTCATTTCTCCATCGCTTCCTTCACAGACTTGCAGCAGGTCTCAGAGTCCGCTCACTCCTCGCCATCTCCAAAGATTTTTTTTTTTTAGGAGACGCTCCATTTATTCGTCAGTCCTGTCTGTCAGGAAGTTTTTAAATGAGCTCGTCGACCTGGACGGCGTTTTGGAGACGGATTAGACTCCATATTTTAACTGCAGTCGCAGTGGAGGGTAAAAGCCACCAAAATGTCTTATGCTGATGGAACGAATTGATTCAGTTTACATTAACATACATTAAGGCGCCTGAAGTGCCAGTGTTAGTGAAGAGAGGGTCGTTTAAGGAAGCTGTGCTCACTTTAGTTTTTACTTCCAAATTGAAAAAGTTTGAACTCCTTTGAGTTTAATTTCTTTTTCTTTTCCTGCGTTTCAACTTGTCGATGGTTCCTGTCATGTAAGTGTCATTTTCTATCCAACAATTGGGTGTCAGTCATGCTTGAATAAAAGCTTTATACCCTTTACAATACTCAAAATGTAAATGCCTGGCGTTTTGTATTCATTTAATTATACAACTTTTTTTATTTCACTTTTAAAGCAGCGTGGCTGTAAAGCCAAGATTTGCAGACATGCAATTACACATCTGAGATACTGTTGACTCGAGAAATTAAAGACACTTTCAGAGAAGTACAACTATAACATGTAACAGAGAAAAACGTTGTTGTCAAACCAGGACGGGATTTTTTTATTCTCACCAATTAAGACAATATTTTACATCATAGTAACCTAATCCAAATCTATGAACGTGTAGTAACCCTCCTTTTGTGTTAGTTTCTCCCCCCCCCCCCCCCCCCCCCCCTACTTTGGTGTTCACGGTCAAATTTGACCGTTCCTGTTCTGCTATTACATTAACACAAAAACCATTAATCATCACCGAATTTCATTTAACACCCTTTCAAACTGTACATATTGTATCAGACTACTGGTATACATGAAACACTGCAGTTAATATACAAAGAACAGACACTGAACATGTATTGAGTGTGCCAGGTTTGATCCATGTGGGGGGATGGGCACATAAGGGGGGAACACATCTAGAGTATGTGTGTGTGTGTCTGTGTGTGTGTGTGTGTGTGTCTGTGTGTGTGTGTGTGTGTGTGTGTGTCTGTGTGTGTGTGTGTGTGTGTGTGTGTGTGTGTGTGTGTGTGTGTGTGTGTCTGTGTGTGTGTGTCTGTGTGTGTGTGTGTGTGTGTGTGTGTGTGTGTGTGTGTGTGTGTGTGTGTGTGTGTGTGTGTGTGTGTGTGTGTGTGTGTGTGTGTGTGTGAGTGAGTGAGTGAGTGAGTGAGTGAGTGAGTGAGTGAGTGAGTGAGTGAGTGAGTGAGTGAGTGAGTGAGTGAGTGAGTGAGTGTGTGTGTGTGTGTGTGTGTGTGTGTGTGTGTGTGTGTGTGTGTGTGTGTGTGTGTGTTTCATCTGATCCGGATGGTTCCTAATTCCTTTTCTTTATGGCGGTCATTGTTGACCGGGAACACCATGGCTGTTACAAAGTTGACTAAATCATCCAAAATTCAATGAAAGTGGTGATCAGCAATTTGATATGTTCAAATGTCTACTGTGAAGGATATCATGAAGCCTTAATGCAATCGAATGAAAAACAAAAAAGTTACGATTGATGAAAGTAGTAAATCGGTCAGAAGACAACAGGAGGGTTAAATGCAAAATGTGTGCAGAATTAATAATACTTCATGTTCATAAAACTTTTCTAAACTGATCACAAATTAAAAGAAAGGTTTGATGGACTACAGAGCCATCATTGCACGTTAAGTTAAACGAAAGAAATATACATTACAAAGTGTTTCACTGTTTAAAAAAAACGTAATACCCAAGATGCTGTTTCCATGTTAGCAGACAACTGTTATGTCCATTGCATCTTCCATTTGTGTAATTATAGAGTTATTGATGTTTTGTTTTGCACAAAACATCTTTGTATGCATATATAATAAAGAGAAATGTTCTTTGCAGCTTAATCACCACCACACAATAATAATGCAATTATCTCGTCTGTTATCTCGTCTGTTATTTATGGATGTTTGATGTTTGTTTTGAACAAATTAGAATATCAGAAATATCTTTGTATGCATGCAAACCTACATCATGTTGGCAGTTCATGAACAAGCAATCACAGCTTTGAGGCGAGGCTAAACTCATCCAATCTTCGAGATACTTTGTCAAAGTTTGGATTCAAGATTTTTTTGTCATATGCACAGTAGTGTTGTGACTCGACAGACATGTTAGGTTTAGTTATGTTTTTACTCTAGTGTTGTGTTTTGATCTTGTCACTTCCTGTTTTTATTTTGAAAGTAATCCTCCTCTCTCTCCAGGTCGCAATCTTTGTGTGTTTCCCGCCCTTGAGATTGCTTGGCCCTGCCCTGATAGTTTTCACCTGTGCCCATCCCCCTCACCTATATATAGCCCTGGGTTGCGTTCCAATAGTCCATTTAGCTTAGGAACCTTCCTAACCGAGTGAAATGACCCGGAAGTCCCTCAGTGGCAGTCATGTTAAGTGCCGTTCCAATTCTCCAAATGAAAGGAAAGGAGGTTTCAAACTTCTTTTATAACCTCCTTTAGCTTAGGAACCACTGAACCTCCCTTACCGAAAGGAGAGGAGAAAATGCTGCCCCACAATGCCTTGCAGCCGCAGCATTTGCGTCACACAACAGTCGGCCGTTCACGGAAACAAACGATTATGACCGAGAAATTATTTCATGAACGTTACGGTGCTTATTAAGCATTTTAAAACTTATGTGGTAAGTTGCCAAAGTGCTTTGTTCTGAACGTTCATCAGTATTATAATCAAAAAGAGAAACATGAACGTTAGTTTTTACTGAAATGATCAAATAAAGTCAACATTTCACTGAGCTGTGTGGAGTTTGTTCAACTTTTAAAATATATTTGAATGATGTAAACAGTGATAGGTGTTAAGGACTTACGTTTATAATAAATACATTTGTATTGATTTTAAGATCTTTTCATAGTTCATACGTATTGGGATCATTTGTATTAATGTGGACCGGAGGGAGAGGGTGACGAGCATAAGTTTCACTTTCCTTTTTTATTTCAATTACAACTTTGGTCATGAAGAATATGTTTCTCTGTTGTCCACGTTCATAAAGCATAAAGCAACAGCATCACAGCACGGTGCAGAGTCTCTAGATGAGTCCCTCCTTCTTATTAAACATCCATGTTGTAGTCCGCTATAGAAAACTGTAGTTTCCATAGTTTCCCCACAGCAGCAGACGCACACAATGACGTCCGCTGGCGCATCATAAACACGTCGGATAGTGAAAGTGCATTCGGATTCTCTAAAGCACCGCAGTCTCTTCTCCTAAGTCCTTTTGAATTCTCCTATCCACTATCCCTTAACCCCGTGACCTTTCACTCAGAGGTCAAGGAACTGATTTTTGGATTATCGGAATGCAACCCTGGTGTTTCTTTGTTCCTTTTTCAGTTCGTTAAGTTTCATGTCGTGAGAACCTGGGCCTTTTTGACTCCTGATACCTACCTTGAGATTTACACCTTTTGCCAAGTGAGTTTTTGTGTTGCTGTACAACTTAGCTTTGGCTATTTAACTACTTTCTATTTTTTGAAAGTGCGATTTAGTTTTTGTTATTAAAGAACATTCTATTTTTGGACATCTGTCTTCTTTTGGGTCCTGCGTCCTGTGTCTCGGTCCATAACAAGTAGCTACAGTGAGCTTATTAAGTGTCAAGCAACTCCAACAATGCAACATATTATATATAGGACATAAAACAAAATTAAAAAATTAAAATAGTACAAAATGAAATAGAGTAGGATACATTTAAATACAAATAGTGCAGGTTGTGTTGCAAGACCAGTGTGCAAAGAGTGCAGATGAAGTTAACTATATACATGTCAGAACATTTTGTTCATGCAGTTATCGATGCTCCATGCACTTCAGTAATCAGTCCTTAAACACGGAAATAATTCTGAATTGGAACACTTCCTGTTCCCTCGTCTGGAAGTCAATGTTTTTTTTTTGAACGTTTTTAGGGTTCGACACCTGCAATAATGTATAGTTAAGAAAAGCTTACTATATTTCCCCTTTTTGTAGCACAACACAATATACATCAGTAAATACCCCACTAGTGAATTTATGAAGCTTCTAGTGTTCAATAAACTGTGACTAATGTAGTTTGCATTTACTCTAACGTTATCCTTTCACTCCTGCCGATTGCATTTATGCTTCAGAAATCACAAAGTGGTGTTAATAGGTGATTTTTTATCCCGCTGAACAAAAGGTATAAGTCTCATGAACGTGTGTTGGACACGTCAGTTTCTTTCTTATATCAAAGTCCAATGGAAAAAGCCCATTGTTTTCCACCAAGGGAACCAGTCAGCTGCCAGTCATCACTGCAGTAATCAGTCCTTAAACACCTGTCCCCTCGTAGGGAAGTCAATGGGGTTTTGAACGTTTTTGTGGTTAGAAGCCTGAAATAAGGTTTTTAGTTAATAAAAGCTTACAAGATGTTCACGTTTTGAACCACAAAATAAGATATAGTCAATACCCCACTGGTGAATGTCTGAAGCTTCTATGTGTAAAATAAACTATGACTAATGTAGTTCGTATATAATATAATATGTGGAGTTTATTCTGCTGAACAAAAGGTGTAAGTATCATGAACGTGTTTTTGCCAAAGAGCTTATATTAAAGTCTAATGGAAAAATCCCATTGCTTTTTACCAGTTTTACCGTCAGCACTGCACCTCTCTATAGAACTGACTTGATGGATGCTCATGAGACTTGGTGGAAAGGTGTTACATTTGCAAAGGAAGAAGCCATCACATTTCACAGCGGATCCGACAAACAGGGCAGACACTCATGGAAACGTGGCCTTGGCGGTCTGTGCTCTCTGAAACCCTTTTCAAGTTCATCACATGCTCTGCACTCTGTGTGGGAGCAACAAGACTCAGGTTCCCTTCGACTTGAAAAGACATTGTGCACATTTGGGACAGAAAGGTACACTACTTATTACTGCAAGAGCAGCTGGTGGTAAGTGTTATGGCAGAATCCTTATTACAGCGTATTTCTGGCTTATTCATTAAGGTCACATGGTGGCTATATCATGTGTGTTATTGAATTTCAGTTTCCAGAGTCAGAGAGGCCTATGAGTGTCTGTGCTAATTAACCATGGTCTTTGAATTATCAATAGATGTAATCATTTAAAGTGAGCTGATAGGTCAGAGAGACCCCATCACCTTGTTATAGCAGTCTTATGCCTAGTCACATGGTTAGTTAAGACAAATGTATATTTGAGTTAAGTTTCCAGAGAAGAGGCGCTGATTAGATAATAACCTGTAGGAAGAAAAGTCATACAGACACGACTCTGTTTATATATCCGTTGGACAAGCAGTATTCTGTTTTATCCTCTTCACATGTACATAGTTAACCTTTTTATTCATCTTACTTGTTGCACAATTATGTCACTATCACTATTGTACTTCCTTATTTCTTTTATGTCTTAAGTGTATGTTTCACTGCTGGAGGAGCCAACAACATGCTCTGTAGCCATTGGACAATAAAGCTTTTGAATCTTGAATGAAATCATGCCACAATAACTCTAAGACCTTAATTCACTTTAGAATAAACGTAAAGGTAAATCCCTTTGTCTGCGGGTCATATGATAGTTGGTTTATCACCTAAAACCAGGGGTGTCAAACTCAAGTGTTTGCAAATAATATAATACGTTTGTTATATGGTAACATGCCACTTTACAGAAGCACGTTGGCCATAAACTACATGTCCCACAATGCACCTCATTTTGTGACATGCGCAAATTTATTAACCTATCCGATAAAGATCCAATGCAGAGGCAGAAATGTAATATAAAACATTATTTTATATTTTTATATTATATATTTATATAGTCTTAAAGTTAGAACCGGTCCTTTGAGTGAAACCATAATGCTAATGTGGCCCAGGAAGAAATTGAGTTTGACACTCCTGCCTTAAAGGATTACCCCCGACCACAAATATTCACATTGGATTTTTCCAGAATGTCAAATCCTGGATCATTTATCAGAGTCTATTTCAGAAATGGTCAGAATGTGTGCGGTCGGTTTCCATCGCCGTCCAATTAGATCTCTCGTCTCCTCTTTCATCCTGAGCGTGTTCCCCTTCATCGCAGTATTTGTGGTCTTCGCCTCCGAAACTCGACCCTCCGTCTGAACCCCCCCCCCCCTCTCGTTACATCCATTAGTGAGTCCCGTGGGAGGGATCAAACCTCTGCTCCGGACAGGTAATGAGAGTTGTAGAGAAGTGGAAGGGGGCGGAGCTCACCTGTCGGCAGGTGGAGGGCGAGGACATCCAAACCTCCGTTATCTAATCTGTTGTCTCCTAATGAGACATGGAGAAGCCTGAGCGCTCGCTGAAGTCTTTCTGTCGTTTAGAGACCCAGCTTTAGGTGGGAAAGTGAAACAAGAAATTGAAAAGGAAATTTTTTTGAAAACCAGGAGAGGAAATATGTTTTTATCCTCACTCAATAAAGACCAGAGGTGTGTAGTGCAGTTTAAATACTTTGTTACTGTACTTAAGTATTTGTTCTGGTATCAGTACTTTACTCCACTACTTAGTTTTCCAACTACTTTTTACTTTTACTTCTGACATTTTTACACAAATACCTGTACTTTCTACTTCTTATATTTTCAAAACAGGCTGTTTACTTTAGTTATACAAGTACAAGTTCGGAGGACTTATTTTTTAACTCTAGTACAATATCTGAGTACTTACGGGATTGTGGGAAACGTTATTTCGATCTCTCTGTCCGTACACACAAACTGAAAGATTGACAATAAAGTTGAATTTGAACTTTGAACTTACTCAAGTACAAGACCTGAGCACTTCTACTTTAACTCAAGTACAATACCTGAGCACTTCTACTTTTACTCAAGTACAAGACCTGAGCACTTCTACTTTTACTCAAGTACAATACCCGAGTACCTCTACTTTTACTCAAGTACAATACCTGAGTACTTCTACTTTTACTCAAGTACAAGACCTGAGCACTTCTACTTTTACTCAAGTACAAGACCCGAGTACCTCTACTTTTACTCAAGTACAAGACCTGAGTACTTCTACTTTTACTCAAGTACAAGAAGAGTACTTCGTCCACCTCTGGTCATTGGGCCCTAAATACTTATCAGAAGTTGGGTGGGGGGGGCGGAGCTCACCTGTCGGCAGGTGGGCGGCGGAGGACATCCAAACCTCCGTTATCTAATCTGTTGTCTCCTAATGAGACATCGAGAAGTCTGAGCGCCGCTGAAGTCTTTGTGTCCTCCGAGGCTAATTACATGGCGGCCGTTTAGTTTTTAGACAAGGCCCGAAAGTGATCTGGCGGGGGGGAAAGTGTGTGTTACCTGTGAATCCCCCCGAAAACAGAGCCTCCTTGTATCGGTGCTCAGGTAGGAGGAGGGGAGGTCAGTATGGGGGTCGTTTGATCCGGAACATTCCTCTCACATAGCCTACTGCTTCTCAGGAGGATTAAAGAAGGAGCTGAACTTCTTGATGGTTTAAAACGGCCACACATCGTCCGGTGGATCGGAGGGCGAGGCCGCGGACAATCACGTCTCTCAGGACTTATTGTTCTCTTCTTACCTTCAGAGTGAGAACAGAGGCCTTTTGAGAGAGAACTGCTGAGCTCAGATTCTGGAAATTGATGAAAAGTATTTAAGATTGATTTTTTTAAGCTTATTTTACACCTGCTCAAACCAGCAAGTACTGGTCTCCGACTCCATGTTGTGTATCTTACAGGTTTAGTTATTTAATAAAATATTGATTTGTCATGAATTAAACCAGCCAACTCACTCTACCTTGCTTTTTATTTTACTTACACGTGTTTGCGTCAAATCATTTTTTTCTTAATCTATGCTGCCCTCATTTGTTGTAACATAGTACATGTCCCTTCTGTGGGACAAATGTAACTGAATAGAAAAGACACTTCATCAATTAACAGAATACAAATAATTGGGATCTACTTTTATTCAAGTATTTTCTTTACAATTTGTCTTTAAAAAAAAATTCACATTGGATACTGTAACATTCATTCTTATGAGTACATTTTACTGGCTATACTTAATTTTCAATGCAGGTCTTTTAGTTGTACCGGAGTAATTTAAAGTGTGGTATTAGACAGACAAAAACTAAAGTAAAAGTAGCCTACTGTCAGCAGGATTACAGAAACCTACTTTCGGAGATTTGTCTAGAAACTGTTGTGTGTGAATAGATCAAACATCCGTTAGTAAATGTGTAATCTATAAACTCAAGCAAAAATAATTAATATTGTACATTATAAAATAACATTTAACCAACGTAAAATAGTCCGGACTTCTTCATGCAGATTGAGTAGACTGCACATAGTCTCTATTGATCCTCCTTAGCAACAGTCTGCTCTCCTTAACAACAGTCTATTATTGAGAAATAACAGAACTTTTCAATGTCCAATTTGACCAATCAGAATCCTGTATTCAACTAAGCCGTGTGACAAAACAAGTGGAGCATACTCTGAAGGCCTGTTGAAGTTTTGCACCCTCTTTTCTTCAAAGTTTTTATCGTGTTTTGGATTTAAGTCCTTTCTTGAACGTCTCCTCTGTCTCATTTTGTTGCTCCTCACTAACAGTTGACTAATGACGGCAACGCTATCTAAAAAAAGACTCTGCTGCCAAATCTAATAATTGAAGAAGAATAAAAATGTTGAGACGGGAAGCGCTCAGAGCTGACGTCAGCTGGCTGCCCTCCGCCCTGCTGAAGTGTCTTTGAGCAAGGCACTGTGACCTCTCACCCCCCCTCAGGGGTAACGGGCTGTCAGGGAAGCAAACATGGTGTCCGGCTGATTTTTATTGTATTAAGTTTCTCTTTCAAATGGCTGTGCGTTATTTCAGTTGGCCACACTGCTGTTAGCTTGCAGGCCATTTGTATAGTTTGTTGACATTGTGTCTGCAAGCTCAGCTGTCAATCAAACACAAACAGTGCTTAGAGGCTTGGATGCTAAAGGGAAACACACTTCGACATGATTTGATAAAATTGATGAAGAAATGGCATCTGTGTTTAATTTGGACTGCAATAGAGTGGTGCAGTGATGTTGGTTTTTCCATTGGATTTGGGATTATTGCAGAAAATATACTAGCAAACATTCATTATACTTATTAACACCGATCTTTTAGGTAAAAAGCAAATGTTATGCTATAAAAGAACTACAGCACGGTCACATGACGTCACCACCGCTAAGCTAAAGGCGGCTAATGTTGGGCGTGACATGGCTTTGTCTATTTGTGGATTGATCTGTTTGAAGAGGAAATCATTTGACGTACCTCTGTCTCTTCTCTGCACACATTAATTAAAACCAGATTTGTTGAGTTTCCGCTTAAAACGATACTCTATAATGGAGAGCTTTGAATCAATTCAATCTTGAAATAACCTCCGCTGCAGGTTGTGCAAACATTATGAAGTTGGAACAAGCTGCAAAAAAGCCACAAGCTGCTCTTGTCACGAGTTTCATGAACTCTGAATGAACAGTGTTGGGATCTCTTCAATATAGGTGCTTTTAGACCATGTATATGCCACCACACACACACACACACACACACACACACACACACACACACACACACACACACACACACACACACACACACACACACACACACACACACACACACACACACACACACACACACACACACACACACACACACACACACACACACACACACACACACACACACTTTAAGCCTCTTCCTGTCTGTTCCCCCTGTGGGAGAGAGATTGAATAATCAATCGGTCTTAAGTAGAGGGAAGCTTTACAGCATTATGCCCAGTGTGTCCACCCTAATGGCATGTGGCCCATCTTAATGGCTAACCAGACCACCAACTGCCCCACCCCCCCAAGACCCCCCCCCCCCCCCCCCCCAAGAGTGGCTTTAAACCTGATGGCAGCCTGAGGCAAGACATATGCCAGATTTATGGTTTACATTTGTTTCTGCCCGCAGCAGCAGCTCCAACCACAAAACAGTGAGTTTCCCAAACAAGAGTCCTGTCATGATCTTGGTTTGAGTGTTTTCTGTTTTATTTTGTAAAAACACTCCTCTGGTGACTGGTGTCAGGTCTTGTGTACGCTTGTTTGTTAATGGCTCTGCTTTAAAATCAGTCGATTAGGAAATAAACAATTATTTTTAGCGTAGCATATTTTTTTTAAAAAGTAAATCAGTCCTTCTGATTGTCTTGTTTTGTTCATAAAAGGACTTTACAAATAAAGCTTCATATTATATTTGCTCTGCTTTGGTTTGTAACTGTTTACACCCCAGCATCATTGATTCAAATGGAAATATTTGAAATGTCTTAATACCTTTTTCATTAGGTCTAGAGATTTGACTCAGGACCTGGCAGGAAAAAAAAGTAGGCAAAAATGTAAATGTATTTATGTTGGTTAAAAAACCTAAACTTATTTAACTCCCGAAATACTTTTAGACAGCCTCTGCCTTTTTGTCTCACCTTTATGTCACATTTTAGGGATTACTGATGGAAGAAAAACAATTAGTTTCAGCCTGTTTAACCTTTACAGAGTCCATAACGAACACATTGTTTATGGTTTGCTTGCACAGTGAAGCAGAGAAGCGGTTAGCCCCTGATATAACGGGTGGGAAACCCCAGATGTTCACTGATCTCAGCAGCGTGTCCTCAGGTCTGCACCCTGTTGCTCTTCATTTTTCACTAAGTGGCAGATCTGCTCAGTCATGAATGAGTTCATTACAGTGAGGAAGGAGGAAGGAGGAGGGAGGAAGGAGGAAGTGAGTGAGGGATTACATGCTTCCCACCATACTCTCCTCCTCTCCTTGATTAAGATGCATCTGAAGCCCCCAAAGCTTTGTGATTCATCAACATCAGATTAATGAAGTGATCAGAGGCCGGGATCACACACAGCAACATATATATTACTCCGTTGGCCTTTTGCAAGCTTTCTGCAAAAGCAGGAAACACTGACCCGAGGCATTGGGCTTGTTTCCCTTCACATGGTCTAAAAGCTAAAGATGAATATATGAAGTGTAAGTGATTACCTGTCCAGCCTCTCCAAACACAAACCCTCTCCTCTGAATAAAAGGACCATCTTTCATCCGTGCTCTTCAAACAGAAAGAGCAAGGTACGCCCCGGCCTCTCTCTCTCGCGGCGATGATGTTAATAAACTGTCAGCGTGTGGCACTTTGTAATTGGGTTTGTGCCTTGTTTAACAAAGAGCGATTGGATAGTTAGGAGGGAGAGCAGCAATCTATCCGCCTCTCCCGTGAAATGAGCCGAGTGTCTCATCCATGAATGTGTTATCCCAGTGGAGCGGCGTCTGAGATGTGTCTGTTATCCCGGGTAAATAAACCGAGGCGCTGGGAAACAACACCCCCCACCAACCCTCACTGCTTACATCATAAAGTCTGTGTAATGCTGTCATAAACATGACACGACTCACGCGGTAACCGTTTGCACCACTTCGTTCAGAACAAATGAGCCTGAGGTGCTTATTTATGACGTCGTGTGATTTAGAGACAGCCGTAAACCTGCAGATGGAGAGCAGGAAGTCCTGTTTGGAAACACAGATGAAACGAAGGCCTGAAGACTACAGTTCCACGTCCTTCAACCCATCCCATAACAGAGGATATGCCGCCATCATCGCCTGTACATTGATCTAAAGGGCAGATGTGTGCATGACACAGCAATAACAAGAAAAGGAGTCTCCATAAAATGGTAGGAGCACTTTTAGGATACAATGGCAACACTTATAGCTAATTGCTAACATCACTGTAGCTCGTCGTGGATCGGTTAAGGGTGGGGCATGTAAGTTTGAGAAGCCGGCTCGAGATACACTTGTTGTTATATTCCATGGAATGCTCTTAACATCCCGATAGCAATGAATATCTGAAGTGCTTTGACAAAAAATCCATCAAAAAATGTAATCTGTGGAAGCCGTGGCGCTGTAAAAAGCACGACCAATCATCTGAGCCGGCCCGGCTAAAGTAACTGGATGGCCTACCTGCCTGTCAGCCTTCCATCTGTGCACAAACTTATCTCGTGCCCTAATTGGTCATGTGCGCGTTCGTGTGTGTTGGAGGAGGGGCTCTGTGAGGAAGTCTGAAGGGTTAGGCAGATTTTTTCGGCTGTGTATTTTCAAATTCTAGCGCACTCGAGCTGGTTTCTCCAAAATTACCTACCTCACCTTTAAGATACTGTATTTCCCTCAGTTCTTTTAAATCTCTTACAATGCCAACACTTGTGCAGTGTTTTTGTCCTTTTAGTGTTGTTGTTCAATTAAACCAATGCAATCCATGGTGGCTTATTTTCAACACTAATATATTGGTATGTTAGTGTTTTTCTGACGACTTTTTACTTTTACTTCTTACATTTTGAACACAAATACCTGTACTTTCTACTTCTCACATGTTGAACTCAAATACCTGTACTTTCTACTTCTTACATGTTGAACACAAATACCTGAACTTTCTACTTCTTACATGTTGAACTCAAATACCTGTACTTTCTACTTCTCACATGTTGAACACAAATACCTGTACTTTCTACTTCTTACATGTTGAACACAAATACCTGTACTTTCTACTTCTTACATGTTGAACACAAATACCTGTACTTTCTACTTCTTACATGTTGAACACAAATACCTGTACTTTCTACTTCTTACATTTTGAACACAAATACCTGTACTTTCTACTTCTTACATGTTGAACTCAAATACCTGTACTTTCTACTTCTCACATTTTCCAAACAGGCTGGTTCCTTTAGTCTGAATGTGTGTTTGGTGGCGTGATCATTATTATTTAGAGTCATTGCGTGCCTATTGATTTGAACACGATCCGTGTATCCATCATTTCCTGTTCTTCTCTAAAGAAGAGGGACCAATGAAAACGTTGTCATGTTGCCGTTGTTCAGCATGGAAACATTCATTAGCTAACAATGACATTATTGTTCTATTCATATAAAGGGAGGTCAGGTACTCTTTAAAACAGCTGCTAGTTATGGGTACTTTTTACTGAAGTAAATTTCAAAGCCTCTTTACTTTTGCTTGAGTAAAGAAGTTTAGTCAGTACTTCTACTTTCACCAGAGTATTTTTAAACACGAGTATCTGTACTTCTACTTGAGTAGAGGATGTGTGTACTTTTGCCATCTCTGCAGCACAGCAGTCAAGCCTCCCTTCGGCCACTTCCTGCTGCGATAAAGCCATCAGCCACCGGCCCCTTCCTCACCCCCCGTTACTCCCCCCCCTGCCTCCATGACGGCCGGTGGAAGGGCTGATGGGAGATGTTTGGCAGCAGGTGACAGCTCAGCCCTGAGGCCCTGACGCCTTCTTATCACCCCTCACCTGAATCTGCACTTTCTCACCATTTATACCCTCAGAAAGTCTAGCAAGAATCAGTCTGTGGAGCTGGAAACATTAAACATGATCTTCATACTTTTCTCATGCAGAATAGATAGAAGTACAAGTCATGCATTGAAAATGTTACTCAAGTAAACGTAGAACAGTAATATCATCAAAATAAAGTTAAAGTACCAAACGTAAAAGTATTGATTGTGCAGATTGATCCATTTCAGAATAATATGAAATGATTTATAATGATTGATCTTTAACCTGTTAAGCCCTGAGCCTGTTTTTCAGGTCTCAGGCTCGAAAATGACATTCCCAGAACAAATGACTATAACTTCACTTCTAAAAGGGTTAAATTAATAATCTTTTTTTCTAACCCTAAAGCAATGATAAACCTGTGAGTTGGATGTAGAAGTGTCAGAATCAATATAAATGTTTTTATTTTAAAGTAAATTCAGATTGAACATAGTAAAAAAAATGTAAATTATTGTGTCCGTCCAAAAAAAAAACATTACTTATAGTGAAAACC